>NC_058085.1:202166036-202436036 GCF_014858855.1 Bufo gargarizans | reverse complement strand
GGTGAAGTGAGAAAATTACTGACTTTTATGGGGTGTTTTAATTTCCTTCTTTTTTTTATTTGATCTAACAGTATGTCAGACAGAAGAGCCAGGCCCTGCACAGGGGTGTGGCAGAGGCCTGAATGTTTCTGGCGCAGGCACAGGTCAGAGCAGAGTAAGGTGGCGTGGCAGCAGGAGTTGCAGCAAGAGGCCTGAGCTTCTGGTGTCATCTAGCTGTCATGTCTTGACCAGCAACCCAGCGATTCTTGAATAGTTGACTCTGTCATCCACTTTGTCCCAAGTGACATCAGACACCCCAAGCCAAGAGAAGAGGGTGGCGGCTTGCACGTGAGGCAGCGTCGGAGCCAGCAAGTTGCTAGCAGGCTGGGAGTCAGCAGGGTGGCAGCAGTGGGAGGTTGGGAGCAAAACGTGCCCAGGGTAGACCACCCGCTTCGCACCCTGTCTGGAAAGTAGTGGTGCAGGGGCTCAGGAAAGCAGCGGTGGTAGCAGTCAGTCGGTGTGGAGTGTTGGGGGTAAAATCACCTACTCGGCTGTGTGGCAGTTTTTTGTTAAGTCGCTGGAAGAGGTGAACATGGCCATTTATAGAATCTGTGGGCAAAAGGTGAAGCGTGGCCAGGGTGCCACTGTTGGCACCATGGCCCTGCATCAACATATGCAGCGTCACCATAAAGTGGCCTGGGAGAACCATGGCTCCAATGTGGTTGTCCAGCCTGCCACAGCAACCACTGCATCACCTAGTGGCATGCACCCGATTTCAGGCAGTCAAGGGAGCTTTCTGTCCTTCAGAAAATCAGCTGGTCCTGATGCTCCTGCTCCTCCTACTCCTCGTCAGTCATTCCATCAGCAATCGATCACCAAAGCGATTGCCAAGAGACAACAGTATGCGTGCACTCATTCAACAGCACAGAAGCTGAATATGCTCCTGGCCAAGTTGCTCGTGCTGCAGTCCCTCCCTTTCCACGTGGTGGACTCTGCACCCTTCAGAGAACTGATGGCTTGTGCCGAGCCGAGGTGGAGAGTTCCAAGCCATAATTTATTTGCCAAAAAGACAGTACCAGCCCTGCACATGCATGCAGAATAGTAGTTGGGCCAGTCCTTGAACCTGTCATTGTCTGCCAAAGTGCACGGCAGTTTCAGTGTAACTATGGTCAAGGACAATATATGTCCTTTGCGGCCCACTGGGTGAATGTGGTTCCTGCACAGCCACACCATCAACTTGGCCATGTGATGCCGCTTCCGCCTCCACTTTGTCACGCTGTTGGTCCTGCGACAATGTCCGCCTCTGCTTCTCATCCTTCACCGTCTCCTCAGCCTCCACTGCAGGAATAATTAACAGGGCCCCTCCAGAATACCACATGTGCATGGCATGGCGGTGTCATGCTGTTCTGCACCTCATTTGCCTGGGCGAACGGAGTCACACAGTTAAGGAACTGCTCCATGTCCTTCATCAAAAAATTTAATCCTGGCTTTCTCCGCGACAACACAAAATCGTAACTATGGTCACTGACAACGTGAAGAACATGGTGTCTGCACTGCGTCATTCTGGTTGTCGAGTTCAATCTGGTTGTCAAGCAGTTCCTGAAGTCTTCACCTCATCTGCAAGACATCCTAAAAATGGCCCCGAAACTTTGCATGCACTTCAGCCACTCGTAGACGGCAAAGCACTTATTCCACTGCTTCATGTCCTGGAACAGATGCTGGTAAATCTGTCTGGTCAGAGGATTGGAGACGTGGCGCCTAGATCTCACTGCCACGTCAGCCCTGTCGGGGCTGAACTTGTGGATGAGGAGGAGGACATTGGAGCACAAGCAACGTGTAGCAAAATGGGTGGCTTTTCTACACAGGTGACAGGAGAGGAGGAGCAGGAGCAGCCTGGAGGAGCAAGATTGATATGAGGAAGGCGAGGCAGATGACCCAGGCACACCATGGCAGTATACAGTGAAGATGGAGGCATTGAGTCACTCACGTAAATGGCCTGCTGCATGCTCACTTGCTTGGGTAGTGACAGCTGTATTCTCACCATTCGGCAGAGGGGTGACTTCTGGCTTTCCACCTTATTGGACTCTCGCAACCAGTCCAAAATGTGGGCCACACATCTGATGCAAAGTGCTACTTCTTGCACCCACTATCGTCAGCTGGTACTGTTATTGCCACCCACCTCCCCACTCTATCACCAGGTCACTCTGTGGTCTCCTGATGCTGCTGCCACCTCACCACTCAGGTCTCCTCATGCTGCTGCTGCCGCCACCTCCACATGCTGTCATTGTGCCACTCTGTGGTCTTCTCATGCTGCTGCCACCTCCACACTTTGTCATTGTGCCACTCTGTGGTCTCCTCATGCTGCTGCCACCTCCACACTATGTCACCTTGCCAGTCTGTGGCCTCCTTATGCTGCTTCTAAATCAACACTATGTCACTGGGCTATTCTGTGGCCTCCTAATGCTGCTGCTGCCACTAGAGATGGCCTTGCGGTTCACCTGGCGGTGTAGCGAAATGGGTGTTTTTTATACACAAGTGACAGGATAGTAGGAGCAGGAGCAGCCAGAGGAGCTACTAGTTGATGGAGAAGACGAGGCAGAGGACCCAGACACACAGTGGCAGTATACAAGTATACAGTGGAGATGGAGGCAGGGAGTCCCTCCAAGTCACTTGCACAAATGGCCTGAAGCATGCTCACTTGCGTAGTGACAGCCAAATTGTCAGCATTCGGTAGAGGGATGACTTCTGGCTCTCCACCTTGTTGGACCCTCGCTACTGTTCCAAAATGTGGGCCTTTTTTACACCCACTGATGACAAACTGAACTACTATAGAGACATCCTATGTAGTCAGTTGGCCACTGCCTATCTGTGCCATTGTCCATCCTGACGCAGGTCTGACCCGGGGGCCCTCTGCGCTCACCTTCTTCTGCCATGGCTGCTGTGGCAGGGTGGGGGGGATAGGAGCAGTTCCAGTTCCATCAGCAGCAACTTGAGTCTAGAGTCACTGGTGAGCAGCTTTCTTCTCCCGCCTAGTGAATAAACTACTCACCAGCAACAGCAACTATACCTAGAGCAGGACCTGATCCAGCAGGTGGTGGTATACTTGGAAAGCACCCTGCCACCCCACATTGAAGGTCCGCTGGACTACTGGGCAGCCAAACTGGATTTGTGGCCGCAACTGGCAGAGTTTGCCCTGGAAAAGCTGTCCTGCCTGGCCAGTAGTGTGGCATCAGAGCAGATGTTTAGTGCGGCTGGGGCCATAATTACCCCAAGAAGAACTCGCCTGTCCACCCAAAATGTGGAGAGACTGACCTTTGTAAAGATGAATCAGGCGTGGATCAGCCAGGATTTCCACCCACCAATACCTGATGCATCAGTCTAGATCATCCATGGTGCCACACCAACACTTTGACAAAAGAGACCAGTTTCTTCTGGCTACCTGCCTCAGCTACTTTTCTGATGCTGCCACCCACCTGATGCCACACATCAACTTGCCACTCTGTGGTCTTCTGCTGTTGCTGCTAACTCAACACTGTGTCACCTTGCCGGTTTGTGGCCTCCTGATGCTGCTTCTGCCACCTCCACACTCTGTCATTGTGCCACTCTGTGATCTCCTCATGCTGCTGCCACACTCCACACTTCATGAATGGGCCACTATTTTGCCTTTCGGCTTGGCTGACATCATTTTTTTGATTCTTCTTCTGATCTGTCAGAAGGAAGGAAAAAAGAGACGCACAACGGATCCTGTCTATGTAACAGCTGTAAGGCCTGCATGACATGGTCCCTATTTTGCATCAGAATTGGCTTATGATTTGGTAGTCAAAAGCAAGAGAGTACAAAACACAGAAGACATGCAAAGATTCCATTCACATGCCATCTCTGTATTTGATCCACTCCTGTTTTTTTTTTTTTTTTTGCTTTAGCAATACTGATGGAATACTGACAAGATGCTGACCGAGTACATGTGGATGCTTCACAGACCGGATCCATTTTTTGGGGGTTATTGTTCTGACGGATAAGAGGAAGGGCAAAATAATCAGTGACGTCAACACAAACTTACTGCTGACACCCTCTCCACTCTGTCTTGGGGGCTCTACTCATATAAGCGTTTAATAGAACAGGTTCTGTAGATATCTATCTGGAATCAGCTTCCGACGATGTAAAAGGAATGCGCTTCTTCTGAACGCTAACGTTGAACTGTAAGTGGAGTTCACACTTGAGTTATTTGGTCAGTTTTGGCCCTGTAACTGCCCAAATAAGTGAAGTGTGCAATGATTCTAAGAGCGACACCTATCATCTGCATGTCTTACTGACTCACAGTATTGTTTAACAACCACAGCAGACTCCCTATGCATGTTAATGCAAGGCACAGTGTTCTACACTACTATGAAGGGTCTCTGCAGCCAGAAAATAGCCGTGTTTTAATGCGATTTGCCACAAATAAATTCGGATCAAACCCAATTTTTTCCCCAAAAATTGGCGAACCGGACAAATGGAATTTTTGAGAAATTTGCTCATCTCTACTAGTTTTGACAGCCTTCCTATTGGGAGTTGGAGGGATTGCATCTAGTTGGAATTTTCTCCAAATTTTTCCCCCTTAATATGTTAGCTAAGTGTATTAAAGCAGTTTTATTGAGGCCATATCCTCAGGACAGGTCATCGGTATCTGGTTGGCTGGAGTCCAACACCTGGCATCCCCACCTATCAGTTTTTTGAAGATGAGGTGATGCTCAATGAGGGCGCTGCTTCCTCTTCATTACACTACCTGTCGTCTCGGAATCAATTGCATGTAGCAAGTACTTGTAATTTCACTACACTGCCGCTGCAAGGGAGTGTAGAGTAATGAAGAGTAAACAGCACCCACATAGAGTGCCACCTCCTCTTCATACAGCTGATCAACGGGTGTGACGGGTGTCAGACTCCCCCCAATCTGATAATGATGACTTGTCCCAAGGTTTGGTCATCAATATAAAACCCCTGCACAAACCCTTTAAGAGAGTTTTTCTGTGTTATATTTTGATGGCCTTAGGATAGGCTATCTATATGTGACAATAGGATCCCCACTGATCAGCATCAAGGTTAGTGGTAAATGTGTACTAGTGGTTATGCCTGGTATTGCATTATAAAATATGTTATTATTTAAGTCACTCACTTAACAACTGCTTTTTCAAGTGTTATGCACTGAGCGGATAATGGGAACTATGCTAGCACTGCTTTCTGGAAACAATATACATAAACCGCACTGGTACTCTTGTGGGCATTGGGTTAATCTATATTGTATGTATAGGCACAGTTCACTAAAGATGAGCCCACATTTAACACACAACCAACACTAAACTATTACATAAAAAAACATAATATATGCATAAATAGCAAGAGGAAAATTTGTAAGATTAGAAATGTCTCGGTTTATCCAGTTCAGGTTCTTCTCCAATTACAACCGGCTCCAATTTCAGCAATCAGAATAAATCTCAGAATCAACAATCTATATCCAGAAATCTATCAAACATAACTTGTAATATTATTAGGAAAGACATTCAGGTCCCTTTTGAATTGTTTTAGTGAGCTCACCATCACAGCCTCTTCTGGAAGAGAGTTCCATAGTTTCACTGATCTTACTGTAACCCCCCCCCCCCCTCCCCTTTCCATTTTGGTTAGAAATGTTTGCTGTAGACATAGAGAATCACCCCTTATTATAGTCCTGGGTATAAATAGATTATTGGCAAGTTATTAGTTATCACTGATAGAAACATCCACTTGACTTCTGAGCTCAGAAAGAGAAGATATTTCAATTAATACTAATTCTAAGTTTGCTGAATCATTTCCTATAAAATTGTATATCCATCAGCTCAGATCCTCCTGCTTTATAACATGCTGCCTGCAGAATGCACTGCATTCCAAGGAAACAGTTTGTCTTTTAGTGGTAGAATTATGTTATTGCCATATATGTCCCTTTTGATGCACTCAATGAACTTATTTCCCTTAGTAGCAGATGCCTTTTTTGAAAATTGTCCCCACATTTTTCTATGTGCAAAACCCATGGAACAGACCCAATCTTAAGGAAAACCTGCTGTCATCTGGTGTGATGATATCTGAAGCTCCATAACTGTCCAATTAAAGTTATAAGGGTGTCTCTGCACTACCTATTGATATTCTTGTAGTAACTACTGACAACTTCTGCTGCATCTTCCATATCTAAATATTGTTTATAGTGAGATTGCCTTGTGCAAATGTAAACCCTTATTTTGCTTGTAACTAGGGTTTTTAATGCAAAGTCTGAGACAATACATAGGACTCATGTACCTACAAGGCTAGGTTTATACCATTCTTGAGGATTATTTTTAGTGAGAATATTTGACACTGTCTAAATATATGACCCATATATAAGCAGCTAGATGGCTATTTCACTGCATTTGTCTGAAGCTGACTCCCATTAAAGAAAAAAAAAAATGTTGACTGTTCTTGATTTGTTCCCTGTTTAAGCTGCACAGCTAGATGCATTTCTCTCACAAGCAGATGGTATATCCCTTATGTGGAGGTTTGCCAACACTGTTCTGCTGTGATGTCCTTTCCTTTACTCCCTGCTATGTTTGTTTTCAGCTCTGGTGCTCACAGGACAGATGGGATAAATCACACATACACACAGTAGGCTCCTATGATGTTCAGAAGCAGTGTAGAAGCAGTTGTTTTTATCAGGATCTCAGCTAGCTTTGACATGTCCCCGTTTCCTCTCAGCTGTCTTCCCAGTCTTTGTTACCAAGGATGGATCTTGCCTGACAACAGGCAGTGGACTGCAACTTAGGTGAAAGTGAAACCCCCTAGTAGCTATGACTTTATAGCTTTTTTCTGGTGGATGCAAACCTATTTAATAAAGAAATGTGCTAGTTACACAATTCTCTATTAAATTAAATGAAATTGTGGGAAAGTACAGTGACACTTAAGGAAGATCTTGATTTGCTATAAAGGAGAACAGATATTTGCTAAATAAAGAACATTTTAGATTCATGACATTCCAATCTAGCCTAAAGTTTCAGTACCAGACCTATGTATCACTTTAAACCAGTATGTTATTTAATCCTTCCATTAAGATTATAATTCGTTTTCTACCTACTGAATTAACAAAGTAAAGGAACGTTCCATTCATAAATGTTCCTTGCCATTACAATGTAAAGGTGGTGTGCCTCCACTTATTTGCTTCATCCACAATAGTAAAAATGTTAAAGTGTCAAGTGATGATGTTTGAGTATATTTCCTCCCAAGTTTCTTATGACAATGGATTGGAATCTCTGGCTTCACTTGGAGCCTTGTAGAGGAGAGCATGGGATAATTGTTAGGGAATATTCACACGCAGAGATTTGTTGCAGACATTTTTTACTAAAAACCTGTTCCATCCAAAAATCTGTTGTTTTTGCAGCAAGTACACGGACCTCTAGAAGCTTTATTCAAATGAATTGGACATTCTCTGTTTTTACAATTCTTAATGTACTATAATGGCACCATTCAGGTAAAGAAGGACATGTAAAGCTCCATGACTCAGGTGATAGGCAGATATTGTGTTTTTTGCCTTTTGATTTTTTATCAACTATGTAAACTATTGATTTTCTTATTAAAAAGATATTGGGGCAGTTTGATGTTATGTATGTGATTATAGTACAGAAGTAGTTTTCCATCAATAAATTAGGTGCAAGGTACACCTTCAGGGCACAGTGGTTCTGTAGAGTACATTTGAGTACTTAGTAGTACAATAGTATATCTATCAAGCAAAAGGTGGCACAATAATTCCAGAACCATTTCCCTGTTTTGCTTTGTTTACTTGATTGAAAACAAGGTCTTATTCTCAGTTGCACATTCCCTTCAAGTTTTATTAAATGAGTTATTCATTTCCTCGGCAGTTTCCTCATAGCTCAAGAGGTTTAATTTGTATGTGTTGCCTCTTACAATATGCTTTCTGTAATGTTGCAGATGCCTCCTCCCGAGCTTCAGTAAACAACAGGCTTTCCGCCAGCTTTTTGACTGAACGTTTGCCAAGTGGTGAAACTATTAGTTAACTGTGTAATGACTGCTGGGTGGAGCCCAGATGCTTTTATCTTAACCTTGCCAGGAAGCAGAATACAGCACCATGGGAAGCAATTATATCTGGGAATTCTCTTGGGCTGCACTATTTGTTGAATGAAATCTCCCAGAGCATACCCAAACTGCAGCCAACACTCTCAAGCCAAGCATTTAATATCCTTTGATAACAGAAATTCTCAGCTCCCTCTGCTGACTGTATTTCTTCTGTCCTCTACGGTCAGCCATTTTGTACTTTCTTGCACTGAGGTACAGATACCTTATGTGGATTTTGTAATATAGCTTCAAGAAATGTATTTGGATTATTCTAAAGGTACATGGCATGAAACCATCATTCCTATAGCTTGAGGACAACTGGGTGATTATGTCATTACATTCCTTGGTGGCATATGTGAGAATTCATGTATATAGGTATAAAGGTCCTAAATACAACAAATAATGTTTAAAGAATGCACAATCCTGACTAGTGAGAATGCACATATAGGGTGAAAGGAATACACAATCCTGAATAGTGAGAATGCACATATAAGGTGAAAGGAATACACAATCCTGACTAGTGAGAATGCGCATCAAATATTAAAGGAATACACAAGCCAGAATAGTTAGAATGCACATTTAAGATAAAAGGAATACACAATCCTGAATAGTGAGCCGTCCATTTAAAATAAAAGGAATACACAATCCTGAATAGTGAGAACGCACATATAAAATAAATGGAATACACAATCCTGAATAGTGAGACAACACATATAAGATGTAAGGAATACACAATCCTGAATAGTGAGACAACACATATAAGATGAAAGGAATACACAATCCTGAATAGTGAGACAACACATATAAAATGTAAGGAATACACAATCCAGAATAGTGAGACAACACATATAAGATGTAAGGAATACACAATCCAGAATAGTGAAAACACACATATAAGATGAAAGGAATACACAATCCTGAATAGTGAGAGAACACATATAAGATGTAAGGAATACACAATCCAGAATAGTGAGACAACACATATAAGATGTAAGGAATACACAATCCAGAATAGTGAGAACACACATATAAGATGAAAGGAATACACAATCCAGAATAGTAATAACACACATATAAGATGAAAGGAATGCACAATCCTGAATAGTGAGACAACGCATATAAGATAAAAGGAATACACAATCCTAAATAGTGAGAGAACACATATAAGATGAAAGGAATACACAATCCTGAATAGTGAGAACACACATATAAGATAAAAGGAATACACAATCCTGAATAGTGAGAGAACACATATAAGATGTAAGGAATACACAATCCAGAATAGTGAGACAACACATATAAGATGTAAGGAATACACAATCCAGAATAGTGAGAACACACATATAAGATGAAAGGAATACACAATCCAGAATAGTAATAACACACATATAAGATGAAAGGAATGCACAATCCTGAATAGTGAGACAACGCATATAAGATAAAAGGAATACACAATCCTAAATAGTGAGAGAACACATATAAGATGAAAGGAATACACAATCCTGAATAGTGAGAACACACATATAAGATAAAAGGAATACACAATCCTGAATAGTGAGAGAACACATATAAGATGTAAGGAATACGCAATCCAGAATAGTGAGACAACACATATAAGATGTAAGGAATACACAATCCAGAATAGTGAGAACACGCATATAAGATGAAAGGAATACACAATCCTGAATAGTGAGAACACGCATATAAGATGAAAGGAATACACAATCCTGAATAGTGAGAGAACACATATAAGATGTAAGGAATACACAATCCAGAATAGTGAGACAACACATATAAGATGTAAGGAATACACAATCCAGAATAGTGAGAACACACATATAAGATGTAAGGAATACACAATGCTGAATAGTGAGAGAACACATATAAGATGTAAGGAATACACAATGCTGAATAGTGAGAACACACATATAAGATTAAACGCATACACAATCCTGAATAGTGAGAATACACATATAAGATGAAAGACATACACAATCCTGAATAGTGAGACATAACATATAAGATAAAATGAATACACAATCCTGAATAGTGAGACAACACATGTAAGATGTAAGGAATACACAATGCTGAATAGTGAGACAACACATATAAGATACAATGAATACACAATCCTGAATAGTGAGAGAACACATATAAGATGAAAGGAATACACAATCCAGAATAGTGAGACAACATATATAAGAAGAAAGGAATACACAATGCTGAATAGTGAGAACACACATATACGATGAAAAGAATACACAATGCTGAATAGTGAGGACAACTAAGATGTAAGGAATACACAATCCTGAATAGTAAGAACACACATATAAGATGTAAGGAATACACAATCCTGAATAGTGAGACAACACATATAAGATGTAAGGAATACACAATGCTGAATAGTAAGAACACACATATAAGATGTAAGGAATACACAATCCTGAATAGTGAGACAACACATATAAGATGTAAGGAATACACATAGCTGAATAGTGAGAACACACATATAAGATGTAAGGAATACACAATGCTGAATAGTAAGAACACACATATAAGATGTAAGGAATACACAATCCTGAATAGTGAGACAACACATATAAGATGTAAGGAATACACATAGCTGAATAGTGAGAACACACATATAAGATGTAAGGAATACACAATCCTGAATAGTGAGAGAACACATATAAGATGTAAGGAATACACAATGCTGAATAGTGAGACAACACATATAAGATGTAAGGAATACACATAGCTGAATAGTGAGAACACACATATAAGATGTAAGGAATACACAATCCTGAATAGTGAGAGAACACATATAAGATGTAAGGAATACACAATGCTGAATAGTAAGAACACACATATAAGATGTAAGGAATACACAATCCAGAATAGTGAGACAACACATATAATATGTAAGGAATACACAATGCTGAATAGTGAGAGAACACATATAAGATGTAAGGAATACACAATGCTGAATAGTAAGAACACACATATAAGATGTAAGGAATACACAATCCAGAATAGTGAGAACACACATATAAGATGTAAGGAATACACAATCCAGAATAGTGAGACAACACATATAAGATGTAAGGAATACACATAGCTGAATAGTGAGAACACACATATAAGATGTAAGGAATACACAATCCTGAATAGTAAGAACACTCATATAAGATGTAAGGAATACACAATCCTGAATAGTGAGACAACACATATAAGATGTAAGGAATACACATAGCTGAATAGTGAGAACACACATATAAGATGTAAGGAATACACAATCCTGAATAGTGAGAGAACACATATAAGATGTAAGGAATACACAATGCTGAATAGTGAGACAACACATATAAGATGTAAGGAATACACAATGCTGAATAGTAAGAACACACATATAAGATGTAAGGAATACACAATCCAGAATAGTGAGACAACACATATAAGATGTAAGGAATACACATAGCTGAATAGTGAGAACACACATATAAGATGTAAGGAATACACAATCCTGAATAGTGAGAGAACACATATAAGATGTAAGGAATACACATAGCTGAATAGTGAGACAACACATATAAGATGTAAGGAATACACAATCCTGAATAGTGAGAGAACACATATAAGATGTAAGGAATACACAATGCTGAATAGTAAGAACACACATATAAGATGTAAGGAATACACAATCCAGAATAGTGAGACAACACATATAAGATGTAAGGAATACACATAGCTGAATAGTGAGAACACACATATAAGATGTAAGGAATACACAATGCTGAATAGTAAGAACACACATATAAGATGTAAGGAATACACAATCCTGAATAGTGAGACAACACATATAAGATGTAAGGAATACACATAGCTGAATAGTGAGAACACACATATAAGATGTAAGGAATACACAATCCTGAATAGTGAGAGAACACATATAAGATGTAAGGAATACACAATGCTGAATAGTGAGAGAACACATATAAGATGTAAGGAATACACAATGCTGAATAGTAAGAACACACATATAAGATGTAAGGAATACACAATCCTGAATAGTGAGACAACACATATAAGATGTAAGGAATACACATAGCTGAATAGTGAGAACACACATATAAGATGTAAGGAATACACAATCCTGAATAGTGAGAGAACACATATAAGATGTAAGGAATACACAATGCTGAATAGTGAGACAACACATATAAGATGTAAGGAATACACAATCCTGAATAGTGAGAGAACACATATAAGATGTAAGGAATACACAATGCTGAATAGTGAGACAACACATATAAGAGGTAAGGAATACACATAGCTGAATAGTGAGAACACACATATAAGATGTAAGGAATACACAATCCTGAATAGTGAGAGAACACATATAAGATGTAAGGAATACACAATGCTGAATAGTAAGAACACACATATAAGATGTAAGGAATACACAATCCTGAATAGTGAGACAACACATATAAGATGTAAGGAATACACATAGCTGAATAGTGAGAACACACATATAAGATGTAAGGAATACACAATCCTGAATAGTGAGAACACACATATAAGATGTAAGGAATACACAATGCTGAATAGTAAGAACACACATATAAGATGTAAGGAATACACAATCCTGAATAGTGAGACAACACATATAAGATGTAAGGAATACACATAGCTGAATAGTGAGAACACACATATAAGATGTAAGGAATACACAATCCTGAATAGTGAGAGAACACATATAAGATGTAAGGAATACACAATGCTGAATAGTAAGAACACACATATAAGATACAAGGAATTTACAATCCTGAATAATGAGAACACGAATATAAAATGAAAGGAGTACACAATCCTGAACAGTGAAAATGAAAATAAAAGTGTATCAAAGAATACAGAATCCTTTAAGAGTTTCTATACTTTTTTTTTTAATTACTGATGAACTATGCTTTGAATAGATTATCAACATCTGATTGGCGGGGTTCCGACATCCAGGAACCCTGCCAATCAACTGTTTGAGATGGCAGTGGTGCTTGCAGTAGCGCCACAGACTTCTGTGTTTCTTGCAGGCCAATGACATCATGACTATTATTACTGGCCTAGGTGTTCACTTCAATGGGGCTAAACCACACCGAGGCCAGTGCAATAGTTGTGAGGTCACTGGCCTGCAAGAAAACTGCAGCGCTACTGCAAGCCCCACTGCCTTCTCAAAAGGCTGATCAGCAGGGGGTCCCGGGTGTCGGATTCCTGCCGATCAGATGCTTATTATCTATCCAAAAGATAAATCATCAGTAAGGAAAATGTACAGAACCCCTTTAATTGAGAAACACCAATGAATATATGCATTCATGCTTTCCTCAACTTTGAGTCTGCGAAAATGCTTGCACATACCCTCATCATCTCACGCCTAGACTACTGCAACATCCTCCTCTGTGGCCTTCCATTTAGCACTCTCGCACCCTTTCAATCTATCCTCAACTCTGTTGCCCGACTAATCCACCTTTCACCCTGTTACTCCTCTGCCTCTCCCCTCTGCCAATCCCTTCACTGGCTCCCCATTGCCCAGTCAATTAACTTCAAAGTACTAACAAATACATACAAGGCCTTCCATAACCTGTCCCCTCCTTACATCTCTGAGCTACTTTCCCGATACACCCCCACACGCACTCTCCGATCCTCACAAGACTTCCTTCTCTCCTCTCCTCTTATCACCTCTTCCCACAATCGCCTCCAAGATTTCTCCCATGCATCCCCCATACTCTGGAACTCGCTACCCCAACATATCATATTCTCACCTACAGTGGAATCCTTCAAAATAGACCTAAAAACCCACCTCTTCAGAAAAGCCTACAACCAGTGACCCTGCTGCCTCTATTCCGCCATGACCAACTTTAATCACTCCTACTGTGTCCTTCTCCCACACCATGTAAATTGTAAGCCCTCACGGGCAGGGCCCTCTCTCCTTCTGTACCAGTTTGTAACTTGTCTGTATTATGTATGTATACCCCTTTTCATATGTACAGCGCTATGGAATGAATGGTGCTTTAATAATGAATATAATAATATATGATACAAAATCTTAAATAATGCTAACACAAATATCAATTTCCAAATTAATAGCTTTTATTAGGTTAAAACAAACCTGCCACATTGAAAATGGTGTCTGAGCTGAAGGTGGAGTTGAGCAATTTGATATATACAGTTAGGTCCATATATTTTGACACTGACACAAATTGTATTACCTGTTTACTAAAACATATATAGTTATAGTTATATAATGGACATGGACATAAAGTCCAGACTTTTAGCTTTCATTTGAGGGTATCCCCATTAAAATTGGATGAAGGGTTTAGGAGTTTCAGCTCCTTTGCATATGGCACCCTGTTTTTAAAGGGACTAAAAGTAATTGGACAATTGACTGTTTCATGGGCCCTGGATTGATTTGAGGTGTTGTGCTTGCATTTTGAAGATTTTGCTGAGAAGTAAACATGCGGTCAAAGGAGCTCTCCATGCAGGTGAAACAGGCCATCCTTCATCTGCGAAAAAATAAATAAATAAAAAACATCAGAGAAATTGCTACACTAATAGAAGTGGCAAAATCTACAGTTTGATGCATCCTGAGAAAGAAAGAAAGCACTGGAGACCTCAACAATGCAATAAGACCGGGCGCCCATGGAAGACAATGGTGGATGATCGCTGAATAATTACCATAGTGAAGAGAAACCCCTTAACAACAACCAACTAAGTGAACAATACTCGCCAGGATATAGGCATATCAATATCCAAATCTACCATAGAAGAGAAGACTGCATGAAAATAAATACAGAGGGTTTGCGCTGCACGGTACAAGACACTCATAAAGAATAACAAGGCTAGATTGGACTTTGCTAAAAAATAAAATACATCTTTAAACACTTCTGAAAGAACATTCTTAGGACAGATGAAACCAAGATAGAAACATAGAATGTGTCGGCAGTTAAGAACCATTTGGCCCATCTAGTCTGCCCAATATACTGAATACTATGAATAGCCCCTGGCCCTATCTTATATGAAGGATGGCCTTATGCCTATCCCATGCATGCTTAAACTCCTCCACTGTATTTGCAGCTACCACTTCTGCAGGAAGGCTATTCCATGCATCCACTACTCTCTCAGTAAAGTAATACTTCCTGATATTACTTTTAAACCTTTGCCCCTCTAATTTAAAACTATGTCCTCTTGTAACAGTTTTTCTTCTTTTAAATATTCTCTCCTCTTTTACCTTGTTGATTCCCTTTATGTATTTAAAAGTTTCTATCATATTCCCTCTGTCTCGTCTTTCTTCCAAGCTATACATGTTAAGGTCCTTTAATTTTTCCTGGTAAGTTTTATCCTGCAATCCATGTACTAGTTTAGTAGCTCTTCTCTGAACTCTCTCCAAAGTATCAATATCCTTCTCGAGATATGGTCTCCAGTACTGCGCACAATACTCCAAATGAGGTCTCACTAGTGCTCTGTAGAGCGGCATGAGCACCTCCCTCTTTCTACTGGTAATGCCTCTCCCTATACACCCAAGCATTCTGCTAGCATTTCCTGCTGCTCGGTGACATTGTCTGCCTACCTTTAAGTCTTCTGAAATAATGACCCATAAATCTCTTTCATCAGATAGTGAGGTTAGGACTGTATCACTGATTTTATATTCTGCTCTTGAGTTTTTACGCCCCAGGTGCATTATCTTATATAAATATAGATATTTTCCTAAATCATTTTCCATTTGGTGTATCCCTCCAGGAACATCAACCCTGTTACAAATCTTTGTGTCATCAGCAAAAAGACACACCTTACCATCGAGGCCTTCTGCAATTTTGCTAATAAAGATATTAAACAATATGGGTCCCAGAACAGATCCCTGAGGTACCCCACTGGTAACAAGACCATGGCCTGAATATGCTCCATTGACTACAAGCCTCTGTTGTCTGTCCCTCAGCCACTGCCTAATCCATTCAACAATATGGGAGTCCAAGCTCAAAGACTGCAATTTATTGATAAACCTTCTATGTGGGACAGTATCAAAAGCCTTACTAAAGTCTACATAAGTGATGTCTACTGCACCTCAGCCATCTATTATTTTAGTCACCCAATAAAATAAAATAAATCAATAAGATTAGTTTGACATGATCTCCCTGAAGTAAACCCATACTGTTTTTCATCTTTCCATCCATGGAATTTTATATGTTCCACAATCCTCTCCTTGAGTATAGTTTCCATTAAGTTCCCCACTATTGATGTCAGGCTTACTGGCCTATAGTTGCCTGATTCCTCCCTACTACCTTTCTTGTGAATGGGCACAACATTTGCTAATTTCCAATCTTTTGGGACAACTCCTGTTACCAGTAATTGGTTAAATACATCTGTTGATGGTGTTTTGGAAATTTTCCACAACAATGGTTTTGATAGTTCACCGCTAAGCTCTTTTAATAGCTTTGGGTGTATCCCATCAGGCCCCTGTGACTCATTTGTATTAATTTTAGACAGCTGACTTCGAACTTCTTCCTCTGTAAAGACACATGCATCAAAAGATTCATTAGTCTATCTCCCTAACTGAGGTCCTTTTCCTTAATTCTCCTTTGTAAAAACTCAACAGAAGTATTCATTGAGGCAGTCAGCTAGTTCTTTATCTTCTTCCATATACCTTCCTTCTTTTGTTTTTAATTTGGTAACTCCTTGTTTTAGTTTCCTTTTTTCATTTATGTAAAATTTCCCTGTCATCCTGTTTTTTTTTTTTGTTTTTTTTTTTATAATTACTAAATGCTATCTTTTTGTTTTTAATGATTTTGGTCACTCCACAGTGGTATCTTCCTTTGTTTGCTTTTACTGACTAGCCTAATGCAATTATCTGTTACCCTCTATAGTGACACTTTTAAGTAGTCCCATTTCTCCTGGACTCCATTGAAACTGTTCCAATCTGATAGGGATTCGTATACCTCTAATCTAATTTCAGAAAAGTCAGTTTTTCTAAAATGTAAAACTTTTGTTTTTGTGTGGTGTGACACAGTCAGTGTCACACCACAGTGTGGGATCTAGTGATCACCAGTCAGTGTGGTTTACTATAAGTACAGTGACTGACACTGTACTTATAGTAAACCACACTGACTGGTGATCACTAGATCCCAAGCTTTCCCCTACAGTAATATCAGATACCAAATCAAACTCTACTCTAGAGATCTGTTCTCTAGATCAGATCAACCTCTACTAGAATGATGGAAAGAAAAAAGTATGGCAAAGGAATGGTACAGCTCATAATCCAAGCATACCACATTATCTGTAAAACACGGTGCAGGCAGTGTGATGGCTTGGGCATGCATGGCTGCCAGTGACACTGGGTCCCTAGTGTTTATTGATGATGTGACACAGGACAGAAGAACCCGGATGAATTTTTGGGGTTTTCAGCAACATACTGTGTGCTGAAATCCAGCCAAATGCAGCCAAACTGATTGGTCGGCGTTTCATAATACAGATGGACAATGACCCAAAACATAAAGCCAAAGTAACTTAGGAGTTTATTAAAGCAAAGAAATGTAATATTCTTGAATGGCCAAGTCAGTCACCTGATCTGAACCCAATAGATCATGCATTTCACTTGTTAAAGACTAAACTTCAGACAGAAAGGCCCACAAACAAGCAGCAACTGAAAACCACTGCAGTAAAGGCCTGGCAGAGCATTAAAAAGGAGAAGACACAGCGTCTGGTGATGTTCAAGACTTCAGGCAGTCATAGCCAACAAAGGTTTTCAACCAAATATTAGAAATTAACATTTTATTTACAATTATTTAATTTGTCAAATTACTTTTGAGACCCTGAAATGAAGGGATTGAGTTTAAAAAAATGATTTAATTCCTCACATTTTAATGCAATCATTTTGTTCAACCCACTGAATTAAAGCTGAAAGTCTGAACTTCAACTGCATCTGAAATGTTTTGTTAAAAATCCATTGTGGTAATGTACAGAACAAAAATGTGAAAAATGTTGTCTCTGTCCAAATATATATGGACCTAACTGTAGGATATATAAGATTCAGTGTAATTGTATTTCATTCATTTAAGTTCCTGCTCATTCTGGGCTTTGAAGTGAAGGAGGTTCCCTCTATGATTGTGTATACAGAGAGAGCTGTCAATCACTGATAGAGCCACCTCATTGACTTCAAAGCCCAGAATGAGCAGGAATTTAAATGAATAAAATACAAGTTCTACTTAATCCTGTCACATAAAACTATAAATCAAACTGGTTAGCGCCTGCTCTATTACAAGCTTCTGGCAGAGTATGCCACATTTTCATGGTGACAGGTTCCCATTAAATGCTCTATTGTGTTGCATAAAGTAATGACTAATGCATTGGAAATTACTATGTATTCCTTTATTCAATTATACATTTACAAAATTAGCATTCACCCAGTGGTTAGCAGTTTTGCCCAATATTTGTGTTCCCTACAGGTCCTCTTGTTTCCTCCCACACTCCTATTTCTGAACATGATTATGGGGGCAGCCATCTTGCCTGAGCTGTTCCTTATGGTATTTAGAGAATTGCTTTACAGCAGCCCCATGGGCCAGAGACACAATCGACAGTAGGGGACCTCATCGACTTCTATGGTAGAGTTTTCTAGGCATTGTGGGATATGTGCAGAGGTCATGAGGGAGTAGATAAGCTGTGATATCACCTATTGTTAAAGGTTGTATCATGTGCTGTCTATATATAGAGGTGATATCTGTCATTCTAATCCTGTCTGTAATGATAAGAAGATAACTGTAGTAAAGCGATCTGTACAGGCTAAGGGTACTTTCACACTTGCAGCAGAGGATTCCGGCAGGCAGTTCAGTCGGCAATCCAGACGCAAACAGATGGCATTTGTCAGACAGATCCAAATGCATTGAAATACTGGATCCCTCTCTCCGGTGTATTCCAGTATAACAGATCCGGTATGAATTTTTTTTGCATTTTTACAGGTCTGCGCATGTGCAGACCAGAAAAACTGATCAGTTTTGTCGAAACACTTATTGCCGGATCTGGTACTAATATACTTCAGTGTAGATTAATGCCGGGTCCGGAATTCCGGCAAGTTTTCAGGATTTTTGGCTGGAAAGAAAACCGCAGCATGCTGCTGTATTTTCTCCGTCCATAAAATGTAAGAGGGACTGAACTGATGCATCCTAAACGGTCTCCATTCAGAATGCATTAGGATAAAACTGATCAGTTTTTTTCCCGGCATTGAGCTCCTGTGATGATCTTTATTTCATAGGCGCAGAATAAAATCCAACATGTACATCTTCGCTTTTCGGATCGTCAGGTTCTGATCCTTACTCATGACTAAGGATGTAAGTGTAAGGATCAGAACCTGATGATCCGAAACGCGTAGATGTACATGTTGGATTTTATTCTGCACCTATGAAATAAAGATCATCACGTTTACTACTGCCATCCTGGAAGCTAGATTATTTTCTTCTGTTGCTTTCGTCCACGCCTAGTTCCTGGCGTTTTTTCCAGGCTTCCATTGGTGGTGATTCAGGTGAGCTCCACCACAGTCCATTGTATCCTATAATCTGTATGTGTACACGTGCTACAGATCACCGGATTAATGAGCGAAACCACCTTTTATACCTCAATCATCGTTTCTGGAGGCCAATTGTAGTTCATCCCCATACAGTGGAGGTGATCGCTTCCTTCCTGATAATTGCCTGCTCCTTTGGGCCAGCATTAGACTACAGTGTCTACATACTATTTAAATAAGCAGAAATAATCTTTATCTAAGACCAGATTTGTTCTGAATAGTAATTGGCACCATATGGAAACTAAGATTTTTTTTTTACATGACACAGTTAAGATAAAATGTTGTGATTAAAGATAACACAGTAGGGTATTAGATATAGCCTGTCTTGTCATCTTCATAGATGTATTGTTTCAATAATAACTGTTGTGGAAGTCAAGGTGAGAGGAATAACTTTGTAAATAATGCTTATGAAAGCCATCGTTTAATTTGCACCATGAACGCCTTGAGGCAGTCACTTAAAGAGAGTGATTAGCAGCAGCTAGTCCCCATCTTGGTTATTAATGGGTCTTATACATGATTTGGTCACAGCCCACTGACCACCTGTCTGTCCCATGTTTAAATACTCAACTGAAAGCAAACTGTTGTCACTGCCTGCCATGATTTATATATTTTAAGATATAACTGGGAATGCAGTATGCTTCTGTAGTAAATAAAAATGGCAAAGTAACATAAATTGTTTAAAAGACAAAGGCTGCAAAGATTGGAACAGAGAGAATCATTGCATAAAAATCACTCAAAAATATTTTTGACATACAGTACATTAAGAAACTTTAAACTCAAAGTGTTGCCCCCTCTTGAAAATAATCTGAGTATCATGGTGGAGGAGGATAAGGCGTGTCTGTTAAATGCCTTATTTTCTACTGTGTTTACACAGGAAAATCGAATGACAGAGGACATGATTAGGGATAATGTAAATTCTCCATTAAAGGCACAATTCCATGAAAAAATGTATTTATTTTTTTATCACATATTAAAAGGACACTACACCTCTAGTCTAAACACAAAAAATCATTAAACATATTTATAACTACACCTTCTCACAAAAAGTTGGGGATATTTGGCTTTTGGGTGAAATGTATGAAAAATTCACACTACAGTGATATTATATCATGAAAGTAGGGCATTTACTGTAAGTAGAAACATGCAATGGTGATTTACTCATCTCAAACTATTTATTGAAACAAAAGCCAACACCATTGGTGGGTATACCTCCACAAAAATGTAAATGTCTCAATGTGGCCTTGAGCATCCATTACAGCTTGACAACGATGTCTCATGCTGTTCACAAGTCGACTTATTGTCTGCTGAAGCATGACATCCAGCTCTTCTTGAAGGGCGGCCCTCAGGTCATTGAGGTTCTGAGGTACAGAGTTACGAGCCTCTACACGGCTACTCTGCTGGTCCCATAAGTTTTCAATGGTATTCTTGTCTGGAGAAAGTGCAGTCCACTCCATTTTAGGTACCCCAGTCTCCAGCAGCCATTCCATAATGATGCGACCTCGATGAGCTGGCACTTCGTCATCCATGAATATAAAATTGGGCCTGTGTTGTTCATGCAGAGACACTATGTCTGTGACTCACAAGTGATATCTTTATTCATTGTTGCCATTCTCTTTCCTCATCTTCTCCATCTAGTCGAGATAGCCATAATGACTTCTACTGATGCACAGTTTCCTGCCAAGATATCTGGTCACTCGCTTCTGCAGCCTCTAGGAACACAAATACATTTTGACCATAATTTCATACCACTGATCAGATCCCAAAATGAATTCAGACCCCAGACTAAACTCCTAGATTATTTCTGACCCCACCATTTATATGAGAAAGAGAAAATAATAAAGAGAGGATTATGGTACAAGATACTAATCAAGGGTGGTCAGCCCAGAATACAGAAAAGTACCTGAGGATATTGGGTGCCAGGAGGATGGAGTAAAAAGACAGAGATAGGTGAGTAAATCAATGCAGGTGAGCACATGAATGTAGTGGGAACGCAGCATAGGTGTTAATGGAAGTGGGAAAAAACCCACACCCAAATGGTATAAGTAATTAAAAGAGATGGGCACAGATGGAGCTAGACAAATTCCTCCGGTGAACCATCAAAGAAAAACCACACACAATAAGGCGTCACTCCCTAGTGTAAATAAATGGTTGGGACACCAATATTGGATGGTGTATATGGTAGGATAGATTAATCCAGAATATGCATCAGTATAAATAATTAATAAAATGAGTTAAAATTAAATCTGTATGCACTCACTTCGCTGGGGGGGTAGTCAGCAGGATAAACTCAAGACACCTGAGACATTGAACCCCCTGGCCAGGATCGCACGTAGAAATGTTGGAAATTGATGGCAGCCCATGTCTGGAGGCTTCTGATCAATCACTTTATTTCGACAAATAATGTATGGCTCTACGCGTTTCAGGGGTCTGGATGCCCCCTTCTTCAGGAGTAATACATGGTATACAAAGACCAATAGATGCAAATGGTCCCAACAACCATTTATTTACTCCTACACTAGGGAGTGGCGCCTTATTGTGTGTGTTTTTTCTTTGACGGTTCACAGGAGGAATTTGCCTGGCCCTACTATTTATAGCAGGATATATAAATTTAGAGTCCAAACTACACAATTAATTCAGAGCTAAGGTCATAAATAAATAAATGCAAACCCCAGTCCAGACTTCACACTAAACCCGGTAAACAAATGTGGACTTCAGAACATACCCCTGATCAGTCCCCTAAATAAATACAGACCCCCAGATCAGGCTCTACAAATAAAGACTGCGAATACCTAAATAAATTCAGATACAAAACCATGCCCCTAAATACAGACTGCTTAAATATTTAGGCCTCTTTCACACGGGGCGTTGCGTGTGAGGGCCGGATAGGATGCGGGTGCATCGCGGTAAAAATTTTCTGCGCAAGTGCAAGGCATTTTAATGCGTTTTGCACGCGCGTGAGAAAAATCTGCATCTTCTTCACAGAAGTTCGGGTTTGCGTTAGGTGTTCTGTAGATTTTATTGTTTTTCCTTATAACATAGTTATAATGGAAAATAATATCATTCTTAATACAGAATGCTAAGTAAATTAGGGATGGAGGGGTTAAAAAAATAAATAAACTGAAACTCACCTCATCCACTTGTTCGCGCAGCCCGGCTTCTCTTCTTTCTTCTTCTTTGAGGACCTGGGAGAAAAGGACCTTTGGTAACGTCACTGCGCTCATTACATGGTCCGTCACATGGTCCATCATTTATAGTTTCATGTGAATGGGGAAATAATGGCAACGGTTTTGGCTGCTGTGGGTGTTGTATTTTTTATTTTGATAATTTTTACTTATTTTTAATATATTTTTGCCACATAATTTGTTCTGCAAGAGTATATTTGAAGACCTTTGTGGAAAACTGACACTTTTTGCTTTTTATTTATGGGTTTTATTTGTATTTTATTAAATTTTGTTATTTAATTATTTAATTTTTTTTAACCTATTTTTATTTTTTTTTGCCACATAATATGTCCCCAGGAGTTAATTTAAAGACCTCTGGGGGACACTGACACTTATTTGTATTTCACACTATTTCCACTGTAACTAGGGCATGCAAAGGATCCCTAGTTACAGGGGTAAACAGATCCCTGTGGGAGATCCCTGTTGTACAAAGCAGTGCTGATCAGACTCTGCTTAGGCCCCGCAGCTCTACTGTCTCTGAGACAGCCACTTCCTCTATTCATTGCATTGCACTTATTGAGCACTATTCACCTATCTGAAGAGAAGTCAGAAGCTCTAATAAACCATTTTGTCTTCTCTTCAGGTCCCCAGCTGTCAGTCAAGTAACAGACCTTCTCCTGCTAGAGTGCAGGAGCAGGACCTTTAATCCAGTGCCATACAGAGCTCCGATCAGAAACACAGCTGATCTCCCAAACAGCTGTGTGTCTGTCCAGCAGGACAGGGGCCGCAAACATGGCTGTGTGGGCCATATGCGGCCTGCGGGTTGTGCAGTCCTAGTAAAAGAGTAAAATGCCTGGCACGTATTTGTGGCCTTAGGGAACACTATCCTTTGCAAACCACAATGTATAACAAATCTTTGGGCTTGTGGCATCACATTGAGAGTCTCGGCCCGTCTGCCTTAGAAGCCAACCGGTACACTGCTGCTCACCCATATGGGTATGGTGCACTTGCCCTGATTGATTACACCCAATCAATAAAAGATTGGGTGTAATCAATTTAATCAATAGATTAAAATTTAAATAGATAACGGCAGGCACTCATTATCTGTAACCACCTGCAGACAACGGGTGCAAATATTTTATTAAATCTATATATGAAAGTATCAATTACATTATAATCAATATAGATATAAATGAACAATAAAAATGATTTTCATTTTTATTGTTCATTGATTTCTATATTAATTATATACTAATTAATGCTTTTATATATAGATTTAATAAAATGTTTGCACCCGTTGTCTGTGGGTGGTTACAGATGATGAGTGCCTGCCGTTATCTATTTCAATATATATATATATATATATATATATATATATATATATTATAATATATAAAAGAAAAAAATTCCACAGCACCTCCAAAGCGTAAAATAAATTCAGGCTTTATTCACCAGACACGCCATGAATATAGCCTGAATTTATTTTACGCTTTGGAGGTGCCGTGGAATTTTTTTCTGCTTATTATCTGAAGGGGGATCGCCTTCTCAGCCGCTGGCACTCCGTCTACATTCAATATACAGTGCTGCCCCAATCTCTTTATTTTGTGATATATATATATATATATATATAATTTTCCGAGATCTAGAACCCTCAACCACCCATTGTGTAGTGGGCGATGCTCTCAATGATCTTAGTCTCAGTGCTGAAGCAACATTGCAACAACAGCTGATTTGCAAGGGTGCAGGCTGTAAGACCCCCTGCCGATCAGATATTGATGGCCTGTCCTGAGGTTGGCCATCAACAATAAAAATCCTGCAATATGGCTTCAAGCTAGATTGAACCTCTTCCATGCAGCATCATTATAGGAGTGTCTAATAGATTACATTCTGAACTCTTTTTATTTATTTTTTCTAGAGAATCTTAGGCCTCATTCACATCTCTGGTAACCTGATCTGGCAGGCTGCCAGAGTTCACTGGATCCGGCATTGCTGGAAACTGATGTATACTATAGGGATCTGGTGGGAATCTGGTTGATTTCCAACAGGAGTGGCAGGTTTTGGCCAAACAAAAAACAATGCATCTGTGATGTGAATTTAGCCTTACTCTCTATGTATTAATAGTTGTCATTTGAAAAGAGTCTCGGCTGATTACTTTTTCATCTCACCATATTATGTACATATGATTGAGTGATGTAAAGAAGACATCATTTACCATTAACATATGTGGGAAGTGCTTTACTTACCCCCTTTCATTAATTGGATCAGGGTTATATGTGTTTCACTTAAGAGCAGCAATGATCACTAATGGAATGACCTTGAAATCATTATCTCTCTCTGAGCTATGAGACAAAGATTGTTATTCACGTTTCTATACTTGTCATTACTTGAACATAATGACCGTGTAATATATTGTCCACATACTTACACAATTTGAAAAGTGTCATGTATATGCAATATACCCAGCGATGGGTCATTTCCATTTCATTACTGGGAAGTGATTTGGCTAGTGTCTGACATTACAGAGTCTGTGAATTATTAACCCCTTTTTCTTCACTGGTGTACAGGAAAGAAAATAATATAACTACAAATGACTTAGTATTCAACAGAAGAAATACAGTATTGCTCTCACGCTGCGGCTAGTCAAGACTATTTGTCTTATAAGTTATTACCAGAACTAATGACACTTTTCTCTTAAAACTGTATTAAATGTATGTATACAAAAAATTACATTCCTCAATATAAAATGACCAGTTTATGGACATTCTGTTACAGAGGGTTAATAGTATTGCCTGCAATGATAGGGTCATGAGTTGGATCCTTCCAGGACACTGTATTCATAGAATCATTATGTTTTTGTATGGATTTTCTCAGAATTCACCTAAATGCACCTAAATTCAAAAAGAGTGGACATGTGTAGCGAAAACACAAGTGAATAATCCAGGATTTACCTCAGCATAGGTCTTCAATATGAGATCTGTGGGGTCCGACTCCCAGCACCCCCGCTGATCAACTATAGTAAGAGGCTGCAGCACACTATGAGCACTTAGGCCTCTTCCTTGGCAAGTGACGTCACATAGCCGAGACGTACACGTAGCTCCGTCTCGCTATACAATGCACAGTGCTGTGGTTGGTAAGCTGAGAGGAGGCCGCAACACTCACAAGAATGCTACAGTCTCCTCAGACCTGAAGGATCCTGACCATCTGATGTTGATGACCTGTCCTGATGATACTTCATCAATATGTAAATACCAGAGAACCCCTTTAGCCCCTGGTTAATAGCACCCAAAGCCATCCACTATTGGTGGTCGATGCCTGAAGATATAACTAATAAAACAGAGCAGACTTGGGCTACTTTCACACTGGCGTTTGGTGCGGCTCCGCCTTGGATCTGCACAGACGGATCACTTTAGATAATACAACCATCTGCATCCGTTCAGAACGGATCCGTTTGTATTATCTTAACATAGCCAAGACTGATCCGTCCTGAACACCATTGAAAGTCAATGAGGACGGATCAGTTTTCTATTGTGCCAGATTGTGTCATAGAAAACGGATCCGTCCCCATTGACTTACATTGTGTATCAGGACGGATCCGTTTGGCTCAGTTTCGTCAGACGGACACCAAAACACTGCAAGCAGCATTTTGGTGTCCGCCTCTAAAGCGGAATGGAGACGGAACGGAGGCAAACTGAGGCAAACTGATGCATTCTGAGCGGATCCTTTGCCACTCAGAATGCATTAGGGCAAAACTGATCCGTTTTGGACTGCTTTTGAGAGCCCTGGATGGATCTCATAAACAAAAAGCCAAAACGCGACTGTGAAAGTAGCCTTAGAAGTAAGACCTGAGTGCTGACAGACTATCTTTGTTTTAAAACTCAGAGACTATGTAAGTATGCGAAATTACTGAGCTGCCAGTCCCCTATAGGTTACTAAAGGCACATTAGGTTTAAATGAAAACACAATATATAAAGATTATAGTAGTAGGTTGCTGAGCATGAAACCAATGGTACTACTCTAGTAGTGAATAACTCCTTCTTGTATTGATGTCTGAATCACCTTTCTCCAGACATAAAGAATCTACTTGGAATGAGTAAATCGTGCAGCAGTTATTACCACTGACCACACATACACTCCTCAACATTGAAATTACAACATCTAAAAGGACAAACTGTAAGGTTATGCAAATCGTGGAAGTAGCATGTAATGACAGATCAGTAGGGACAGTGGTTTGGGTGGAGTTCAGAGCTACACTGTTCCCAATTTGCACAATCCACCTACAACTTGGCTGCAGTTTCTGACTTGACTTGAAGTTCAGGGGCCTAGTCCTAATGGGGTAAAAGAGTAGTCAGACAGATGGAGGTTAAAACCAGGAGTAGATAAAAAAATATAAAATAACACAGCTGAGTGAAAATAGGAGATAATGTCAGAGACAAAGGTGTGTCTAATACCAGGAGGTCAAATTAGAGGCAAAATCATAATACAGCAGCTAAGTCAGAGAAAAAGACAAAAGGTCAGTGATCTACAGTAACAAAGACAAATGTCACTAGCGTGGCAGGAATGCCAATCACAGGCAACTGTGGCCAACATTTGCCTGTTTAAAGAGTCCGCCATACAAAGGAATGTGACTCTGGCATCGAGCCTGATTGGACATCCTTGCTTCCTGATAGGTTGATGAGGCCCATTGTAAGTGGCGCTGCCATAGTGCGGCCAGACTTGTCACGGAAAGACAAAAGGATAAGCATGTAACATAGCATGTGTCGCTAAGATCTGCAGATCATCAGAATTTCAAGCACCTAGCTCCAATCTGTGGCATGTCAGAGGGACATAAAATTCAGATTAAAAGCAAAACTAGTTTTACTACATGAAACCTCAAAAATTGGATCAAGTCATGTGGGATGATTGTATGATGCTTCCTGTTCAGTTATTGTCACTTGTCTCAAACTGAGAGGGACATAATCCTTGAATAGAGAGATTGTGGTTCATCACTCCAGCAGATTCCTGTGCACCTAGGCCGATATATGTCAGCACTGTTCAATGTTGCATGTTCTGGTGGTTGGTAGAACTGTGACAAACTTTGATGACAGCAAGAGGTGGACAGAGGCAAAAATCTTCATGGACAGTTCATTTGATTAGAAGAATGTCACACAGCAAGTGAAATTGGATGCCACATCCCAAGTCTAGGGTGGCAAACAATGTTCACACAAACCAACAGAAAGCATGATATTTGGCTATTAACCAGATGTCCCGCTACAAGTGTTCCTTTGACCTCACACCACCTCACACAAATGATATGAAGGCTGAATTAATGTTTATCCTCTTAAGTGATGAGTATTGCTTTTGTCTCTGATACAGTTGATAGCTGGAGATTAGTATGGAGGCCACGTAGGCAGTGCCATGAAGAGGCTTTCACAAGGGAACATTACACTGGTCCTACTCCCAAGATTGTGGTGTGGGGTGGCTTAATGTACCCCCAATTTCAGGCACACTTAGCAATACAGCTTAGCATTACATTGATTTTGTTATAGAAGCAGTGGTACAGCCAAGTGTCCAAGAAGCCATTTTTCAACATGACAACACAGTGCTACCATTGTCTGCTGCATTTCCAGACTTGTACTCCATCATGCATGTCTGTTACATCATTGGTCAGCAATTGCAAAGGGAACTGCCAGCGGTAGGTCTTGATGATTTGCATGCCCAAGAGCATTCAGTGTGATGAACATTTCTCAGACAACCAT
Organism: Bufo gargarizans; assembly: GCF_014858855.1. NCBI lineage: Eukaryota > Metazoa > Chordata > Amphibia > Anura > Bufonidae > Bufo > Bufo gargarizans. Next base: position 202,407,456 of record NC_058085.1, on the reverse strand, counting down.
TAATAACTTCATTAATAGCATACCAAGGTATGTAAGTGCATGTATTTCTATACATGGCGCTCATCATTTCCATTAGCATTTTATATCAATCCAGTGATTTCCATAATTCTACAACTTTTACTTTTTGGTGTTGAAATTTCAATGTTTTGTAGTGTATATTTATATGTTAATAAGGTCACCTGTGAAGCATATTTCCCCAAGCTAAAAAGACTCACTTTTTTGAGCTTTTCATTGCAAGAGATACTTGCTATCCCATTCATTAACCTAGTTGTCTGCCTTTAACCCTAAGTTCAGACCTGAGCGTTTTACAGCGCATTCCTACGCGCTGTAAAACGCTCAACAAGGAGAAACCAATGATTCCCTATGGGAATGGTTCTCACCTGGGCGTTTTACAGCGCGTACGATCGCGCTGTAAAACGCCCGACGCTCAAACAAGTTCTTGAGCTTTTTTTGGGGCGTTTGTCGCGCGTTCCGGCACATAGATATTTGGGAACGCGCGACAATGTGTGCACGCCTGTCTCTGTATGCGCGATTGTAAACGCCCGTACAATCGCGCATACAGAGCGCTCGTTTCAGAACGCTCAGGTCTGAACCCCCTGTAAACCCTCTCCATCTTGACTATATCCTTTTTACAATGGGGAGCCTGAAACGGAGTCCAGTTTGAGATGTCCTACAAGGGAATTACAGATAGGTAATATTTAATTTGGATCACAGTTTTTTTTTTTATCTCTCTTTTTTACAGCCTGAAATCTTAGCTTTTAATTTATATTAGCTTTTGCAGCAGCTTCTTGACACTGAGTACTGCTTATTGTGTATGCTGTAAACAGAATACCCTGGGCCTTGTCTTGTCCTATTATCATCAGTTTTGTTACGTTTAATGTAATATGAACTTACAGCAATAATTTGATTTAATTCTATGTGTATGCAGTATATTGGCCATATATTCCAGGACATTGACGGCACAGAGTCTGCTATAATTAATATACCACTTTTGTTGAATGAGGGCACCTATATGCAGAAAGACTTACCTGGTACATTGTTGCATTAAGTGATTTCTTCAAGCGGTACAAAGTTGGATAACCTCGCTGGAAGATTATACTCCGAGAAAAGAGGGGTACTTACATAATTGAGACTCTCTATATATATTCAATCAGAGTCCGCATAGTCCAGCACCCCCAATATCTATATAGATTTATGGGAGGACTATACCCCTACAATAGGGGTCCGGTTACACAATTGGGACTATACTATGCGGTACTAGTCATAACACCTCTATATAGGGGATTGTCTGGTAGAGACTTTGCATTCAATTGTTCTTATTTGTTTTATAGTTTTATTGTTGCATTTTATATATTATTTATTGAGAATAAAAGGGTTTTTTGCCATTGACATATATTGAGGTCTATGCATTGCTAGTTATTGAGTGCCCCCCGTCTTTTTCAATACTATAATTATGGCCTATGTGCATTACTTTGCATTTATCAACATAACATTTTATCAATTTTACCCACCTTTCTAAGTTATGAAAGGCTTTCTACAATATTTTACAATGAAGCTGTTATTCAATAGAATTTGTGTGGAAAGGATGATTCATTTGGCTTCTTGGCAATAAATGGGTTAATATCTCACAAGTATAACTCAGTAGCACTTGCCTGCAGAGTAAGTGGTTTGCCTTTCAGATCTCCTTGATGTCCTTATCGAAGTTCTTACATAGCAGAGCTATGGTTTATTTATTGTGGATCCTCATTTATTACAAAAAAGGGCAAGAATTAATGGTTTTGTACGTATTAATGCATTACTTGGGAGAAATTCAAATTCTAGTATTTATGGTAAACTGCTACATAATGAAATGCAGGAGAGGGGGACGCTGACAGTACAAACTGTAAAAAGCCTGTTTCCTCTAAAAAGTGCATATAATATTGAAAAGAGACTGACAGGGTTTTGTTTACAATAAGAAAGTGGAAAGTAGAACAATGATGTATACTTGTTCGTATATTGGATATGTAAGTTCATGAAAAAGTTAATTATCACTTAGTGAACAACATTGTATAAAGCCATTGGAAAATTGGTTTAAAACACAACAACCACATTTAGACGAATTCTGCCGACAAAAATACAGTACAAATCGGCAGCAAAAGGGACGGGATGCAGCTAGTTCGAGCCTAATCAGCTGTTTAAAGATGGTTTTGTGAACCATGCAGAGGGGAGTTGCTGATCTGGTTCTCCTGCCCTGGATTCAGTTGTATCACATCCATAAAGGGCTTTTCTTTTTAACTTTACCACCAGCCAGTTGTACTTGTGAAGAGATACATGCTTTACTGCTCCCTGCCACTCTGTTCCTGGCTCTATAGCGCCTAGGCTCTCTTCACTGGACTTAAAGGTGGTCATTTGCACCTCTACTGCCATTGACTGGCCTCAGCAATGATGTATGCCCAAGTAGCAAGTATCCCAGCCCAGAAATGATGAGCCGCTTGGGGACACATCTCTGCTGAAGCCAGTCATTGACTGCAGCAATGCACGTGACCCTGCCTGTTAAAGAAAGGAGCATGGAAGCCATGGGGCAGGAGTTGAGCAGGAGGGAGAAAAAAACAGGCAGTGGCCATAACGCAGGAATGTTGTGAAGTTACTATTTTTTTACTTTGGTGAAAAATTTAGTTTGTTTTATTCAGAAGGCACTTTGTGGACATTTCTTTTATTCAGTAGGCACTGTGCATATCATTCCTTTTATTAAGAGGGCACTGTGTTGGCATTTTTATTATTCAGGGAACAACACAATACATGGCAATGTTTTAGTTAGGGCACCCCCACCGGTCAGCAGAAGGCTCCGTCTACTGTATGGTGGCCTTGCTGAGGTACTACAGCTCAGCTCCTATTCGTCAATGGGAACTGAGCTGAAGTTCATTGGTGCTAGAAACTTCACAGTAGATAGAGCCTTCTGCTTCTGGCTGCATCCAATGTATATTTTCTGCTGCTGGCAGCTGCAGAAAACAGCTGATCTGTGGGGGTTCCAGGTGTCAGACCGCCACCATTCTTATCTTTTAGATAAACCATCAATATCAGGTCCTGGTAAACCTCTTTAAAGAGGACCTGTCACCACAAAATGCAATGCAATCTGCAGGAAGCATGTTATGGAGCAGGAGAAGCTGATCAGATTGATATTTAGTTTTGTGGTAAAAAGATTCAGTCAAACTTTTATATTGGGCAGCATGATGGGTCGGAGGTTACCACTGGTACCTTAGGGTCCTAGGTTCGAATAATAGCGGTATAGAAGTGCATAAAATAAATAACTCTGCTTAAGAGCAGCCCCATGAACAGCTCTCAGGAAACAGGGGGTGTTATCAGTGATTGGTAGCATTCTTTGTAAAAGAGCTCATGCACATGAATGTATATTGCAGACTGGACGCGGACCCATTCATTTCTATGTCATCCTTGTGCTGTCCGCATCCATGCAACCATTCCACAAATTATAGAACATGTCCTATTCTTCTCCATTTTGCAGATAAGATTAGAAATTTCTACAATGGGGCCCACAGAAAGTGCAGGATGCACACAGCTACTATTTGCGGTTTGAGGATGTGAAACGGCCATGTGCCTGAGCCCTAAGTGTGTAGTCCGAGATAGCTGTTAGTGATCGATAGCTGTTCATAGGGGTGGTCTTATTCAGGCTGACTCTGAATAACGTTACTTTGTTCAGGGTCACTGTGTGCGCCATTTTTTTTAAATTCAAGTAGCACTGTGCAGGCCACTATTTTATTCAGAAGACATTGGCCCTGATTTATCACACCTTCACTACAGAATTCTGGCATCAAAAACTCACTCCAGTTTTGAAATGTGGGTGTGAAAAGTGGATGTGGTTGGCTACGTTAATGAGTTTCACTCCAGGAGGATGGTGAAGTAGGGTAACTTTAGTAGGTTCTCTAGACAAAAGTGTTAGGTCTAAGGATAAGAAAAATGTATCAAGTAACATGAGGAATTTGATAAATGTGGCATAAAGAACTCAAGACAGATTCAAGCAAAACGGACTTCAAATTTTCCCCTCATAATAAATCCCCTGTGTGTATGGCACTGGTTTTTGCCCGGGCTTCAATGTGTAAAAGTATTATATTATATAATATTTATATTTAGGTGACATAGTTTTATATGATAAAAACTTGTGTAGCAGGATGTATTCTTGTACTGCATGCTTCTGGACCTGTATTTCTTCATAGCAGTGGTGACGAACCAATGGCACGGATGCCAGAGGGGGCACTCAGAGCCCACTCCAGGCGTACATGCGTTTATTAATTTCTATGGGAGTTCTGGAGATAGCCTAGTACAGCACTCGGGTGGGTGCTCCTGACATACATCTTTGTAGGAGGCCTGTTGTTAAAAATTTGATTCCCACCCTGTACATAATGCATGTACAGTAATGGGGTATAGTGAATTAATTTCCTGTTACTTATATTGCACCAGCATATTCTACAGCGCATTCACATATTACCGAAAAAATAGCCAAAAACAGTGGTTCTGTATGGGGATGGGCGATGGCATTAGCATTCACTCTTCCCCATACTATATAGAAGATTGCCACATGTAAGTGCAGCTTTCTCCTCCATTGGCAAGCAAGAGATTGTTACGAACAGGGGCAGACTGGGAACTTAAAGTGGACCTGGAAAAAAAATACCTAAAATTGGCCTCATGTTGTAGGTGGGTCCAAATTGATAGAAGGCAGGACAACAGAAGTAGGCAGGGCCAGCAATACAGTAGTGCAGGACAAAATACCCCTCCAGCAGAACCAAATACCACAGTGCAGCACAAAATACTGCCTCAGTAGAACCAAATTCCAGAGTGCAGCACAAAATACTGCCTCTGGGAAAGCAAATACCACAGTGCAGCAGTATACTGCTGTCTGTCCCACAAAATGAACCTTTATCATTGTCCTGAGGATGACAATACCATTGAATTCGGGAGGGTACCTGCGGCCACTGGTCAGGTGCATAGATGCCTGATGCGCCTACATTAATTATTACTGAGAGCATTAGGTTTTTATGTACCATGCTGACGGCCAGGAGGAGGGACTAAGTGGCCTCCCTGGGCATTGGCCCACCGGGAAATTTCCCTGTAGGGTCTGTGGACAATCCGCCCATGGTCAGGAACAGAGCTGGCCTTAGGTGTTCATGCGCCCTGTGCAAGCTAATCTTGTGCCCCCCCCCCCCAGTTCACCTAAACATACACAAAGAAGAAAACAATCTTTGTAACAAACAGTTTTTTCTTTTTATTGCAGATAATTTAAGTGCAAGTGCAAACAAGTACAATCATACCCAGTGTCATCCATAGCCAGTCTCCTGCCCCCTTAATCATACCCTGTCACCTTTGCCCAGTCCCCTGCCCCCCTTAATCATACACAGTGTCACCCATAGCCAGTCCCCTGCCCCTTAATCCTATCCAGTGTCTGTCACCCTTATCCAGTCCCCTGCCCCCTTAATCATACCCAGTGTCTGTCACCCTTATCCAGTCCCCTGCCCCCCTTAATCATACCTAGTGTCTGTCACCCTTATCCAGTCCCCTGCCCCCCTTAATCATACCCAGTGTCTGTCACCCTTATCCAGTCCCCTGCCCCCCTTAATTAGACCCTGCCCCCATTCAATGAAAGATATTTGTTAAAAAACAAACAAACAAAAAAACCACAATAAGAACAGGTAGTCACTATTTGAAGTCTTCTGCTCCCTCCCTGTCTGCAGAGCACTGGCCGCCGCCCTCACACATTGAGCGGATCCTTCCGCGGCTCTCTGTTAAGGCGCAGCACTTGTACGCTGTGCCTGCGACCCTAAGCTTCTCCTCCACGGTCCGGAACCTGACCTGGCAGCTGCAGCGGCTCAGCTCGCCAGGCTCGCCTCACACAATCTCGCGCCGGCCTGCTGTAAGAGACCGACTGTGAGCTGTGTCAGCCGCCGGGCGCCCCTGTTGCCATGGCGCCCTGTGCGGCCGCACACCCCCCACACCCCAAAGGACGGCCCTGGTCAGGAAGAAACACTTCCTTCCCGACAATCGCTTGCTACATGTAAAGGGGCCTTTAGATAATATTTTCCTACAATTTCATCTTAGTGCAATAAGCAGTATTTATTCTGATGGGTATTAATGAAGATGTTGCATCATTTGCAGTGTTGTATTATACTTCTGATGAACCTAAGGAAATCAGTAGGAGAAACACATTGGGGGAGATGTTTTAGTTGCCCATAGCAACCAATCACTTTAAAGGTGGAATCTGATTGGTTGCTATGGAAAACTAAAACAGTTCTCCATTATTATTATTATTATTATTATTAAAGTGCCACTCATTCTATAGCGCTGTACATATGAAAAGGAGTATACATACATAATACAGGCAATTGCACTAAGCATGAACAAGACGAGTTACAGACTGGTACAGAAGGGTAGAGGGCCCTGCCCGTGAGGGCTTACAATCTACATGGTATGGGAGAAGGACACGGAAGGTGATTTCCATATAATCCAGTTTTGCTAAATCTTCCCCATTGAGTAAGATACGAACTGGCAGCACTAATCACTGCCTATCTAAATACAGTCTCCGTAAAATAGACATTACAGTTTATTACAGCTATGTTGACACTGGTTTGTGGTTATCGCAGGTTATGACAATATTTATTTATATCTGATTACTAGACTTAATATCTCTGGTAATATCATTGGTGTGCTTTCACTTTGCTTGTACGCTACATAAACATACCACTTGTAATAGGGAACTGGTGATATCAATAGTGGTAATAATTAGTACAAGATATCTGTGAAATGGTTTATCCACTCTGTTCATTGCAGCTGCCTCCATGGAGTACGCGGACCCGGTTCTTATGATTGTTGGGGTCACAGCAGTAGTGTCCTGTAGATAGGGGATAATATAATGTGACTGAAATACCCCTTTAAGGTGGTATCTGGAGAGATATCTGTTGCTGACAGTTGGCTTGTGCATGACCTCAGGGATATCTGAGCTGCTAGGGCGATCCTCTAGAGAGAGCACCCTTCTTTATTAGCTGGAAATAATTCCCCCAGAGCGGTGTACTGTGGTATCTTTGTGCCTTACAATGATAACGTTATATATGGTAATAAAATCAGTAAGGATGGCAATGGCTCCATGGCACTGCCACAGTATTTTCTCTCTCATCTACAGAATAAAACACATGTGCCTGCAGAATTCTAAAGACTAGTTATCGTTTAGGTTGCAGAGTTCTGAGGGACCCGGTTTCCCATTATTGTGTCATACAGTAGCTTGGCCCACTGAGAGATCCTATGATACTCTGGAAATGCCCATAAACACACACAGTAATGATTACTGCAGAATTGGGCTTCAAGTGTAATTACTATTCAGTATACCTGATAATATTGTAAATGCATTTCTTTTTATTATAAGCTAACCCTTTCAAGACCAGGCAATTATTTTAAGTTTTTTTATTTCTTCTCCCAGCCCCCGCAAAGCCATAACTTTTTTATTTTTTCATTCCAATAGCTGTATGAGGGCTTGTTTTTGGCAGGACAAGATGCACTTTCTAATGGAACCATTTACAGTTGCATACAAAGTGGTGAGAAGCAGGAAAAAAAACTCCATTCTGCCACAGTTTTATGGCTTTTTTTTGCACCCATTTTGTATGGTTTGTTCAACTGCTTTTCAACAATCAACCAACTTCTATGTACTGTGTATGACAACTAGGCTTGAGCGAATCGAGTTTTGGAGCATAGATCTAAAGTTGATTTGTTTGTGCAACTTTGGGCGATACGATATTGATATTGTATGGAAACAGCATAAAAAACTAAGGGAGTCATTTATTATACTGAAATACGCCTATATTAGTTAGTTGTGCCGCTATCTGTGACTTCTACCTTCCCACGTCACACCCACAGTGGGTAAAATAAAAAGTAAGACAGCACTACCTGTTGAGATGTTCTCAATAAGTCCATTCAGTGGCGGTGCCAGTAGTGTCAGATGCTGACCTCTGGGTCCCCAAAGTACAAAAACATACACACTGGGGAGAAATCGCTGGCAGGCCCGTCTCATTTAGCATTTCCTATGCCTGTTTCAGGAAGCTGTCTTACATTTAGTACTGGTGCTGGATGCGCCAAAGTTATGGAGAGGCCTGCTCCTCTTCATAACTTCGGTGGATCCTCTGCCAGCTACAGCACTTTATTAAGACCGGCGTCTAAACACTGGTCTTAATAAATGTACCCCTAAGTTTCTGAACGAATAGACTTCGGATTTATGATTCAAAGCTCGATTGGCTCAAGCATGGCCAACTTTAGACTCAACAAACCAACTATACTTATTTAGTGAATCAACACACTGTTCCATATACCATTTGACAAGGTCAAAAAAGTTTCACCCTTTCCTCTATTTGAAAAATATGCATTTTGATTCTTTGGGCCGTGTTTTGTTTTGTTTAATTTATTTACCTATTGCTTATATAGCACCAATATATTCTTCAGCTCTGTACAGAGACTGTTATCACTGGCATCAGTTTTTTCTATCTGAAAGATGTCACTTCACTGTAAACACTGATATTAGTTGAAGTATCTATTCTTATCTGCTTCAGCTTTTAGCTACCAAAATGTGTTTGACCCTTGCCTTTCACATAACCCATGGCTGACCTAAGCAAAGAAAGTCCATGTTTTGTTCACTTTCTCTGTGGGAAGCAATCTCCAAATGGCACACTGAAACACAGATATTCTCCTGGGCAAATTCCTAGCACTAGTGTTTATCCCCAAATGCTCTGTTAATAATAGTATAAATTGTACAATGATTTATTTTTTTCACTTAAGAAGTTTGACGGTTTACAGATGTTAGTGAAAGCGGTAATAGTGTTATAGTTAGGCCTCATGCAGAAGACTGTATCAATTTTGCGTTCTGAAAACCATGGAAGAAAGGGATGAAAATGAGCTCTTAACAGAGCGTTTTAGTCGGCGTTAGGAGACTTATAGGCCATACATGCTCCTCTGGAATTCGACTAAGGTGTTCAGTCCCCAAGGAGAGATAGTACCCCCCAAATCCAGACTTGGCCCAGTTAAGCCAGTACTTTCTGCTCTGCACTGATGAGGGGAAATCACCCTGAAACAGCAGTCTGCAGATGGGGCGCTGGCTTATTTAATATCCAAGTCATTAAATAGCCTATTTAAAGGGTTGAACATTGACTTATAGGATAGCTGCCTTACATCTGGTGACATTAGAGGCAGAGCTTGTTAAGAGCTCATTTGCATCCCTTTCTTCCCAGAATTCCAGAGGAGCATGTATGGCCTATACGTCTCCTCACACCGATTAAGGTGGTCTCTCCCCAAGGAGAGATAGTGGATGTGGATGTTAAAACTGAAATAATGTGCCCTAATAGGACATGTACAAATGGGTTGTCCTGATGTGATAATCCCTTTTTAGATCCCCCATTAGGGTCCCCCAATGAATTAGAGATCCACTATATTAGACAGTCGAGTTGAGGCAAACATAACTCTGTTGTGCATTAACTCAAGTTTACACTTAGATATAAAGTACTAAGTGGCAGCATTGCATTAAGCTTGATACAAAAATGGTTATTTTTTTAAAGCAATTTCCAAAGAAGCTGAAAAAATATATATAACTAATGTTAAAGCACAGAACAGTTGTGTATAATATTTAAAGGGGAATTTTAACCAACACATTTATGGTATACCTACAGCATATCAATCTGTAATAAGTAGTCTTCTAACTTCTGGGACCCCCATCTATCAAGAGGTCTGTTGACCCCTATTATACAGAGATTCTGGCTGGAAGTCTACTCCAATAAAAGAAGATGATGGGAGCCTGTTCACCCATTTCTGTAGCTCCTATAGCCTTCAATAGAGAGAGGTATACACTTGCCCTCCCTGTGTTCCCCTTTTATTTGTGGCTTTTAGTGGTGTTAGGTCATGGGGGACTCCACATTTATTTCATATCCTGCCGATGAAAGATGTCATTGGTTGGAATACATCTTTAACATTTATTAATCTGAATCTTTAAGCTTAGATGAATCATTGACTTCAGGCAATTATGAACATTACTATTATTACTCTATATTGTATATTTGTGAGATTTGTTGCATTCTACGTAATCAAACTATAGCCTGTGGTACGGGTTTGGTTTGAGATAATTTGCATAACCAGACACTAACCTTTCTGTTAGCTAGATTGTCAACATATGGGACAATCATTATAGAACGTCAAATTTTCTGTTCAGCTCTTGAAAATAAGTGAAACCTAAGCGATTCCTAAGCTGTTAGTTTTATATGCTGTGAAGCACCATGTATTTTTTTCTGGCAAATCATTTTTAGATAACATTTTGTCCCTTTACAAATGCTCATGTTGCATGTCAGAAGCTTTCACACTGCAGAATATGTCACATTCGCTTCCAAGTTTTTGATTGTCTAAATAACACAGTAACCCATCATTCAGTTGTCTAGAACACTGACAGTACAATAACCCATAATTCTTACTGCCACTCAGCACCTCAAGGTTACCATTTTGTACTTTGCTCTCAAGGAGTGTTCATTTAAATGTTTGAGGGTTGAGAAATAGAATGTGTTCAACCGTACCTCATCTGTCCTTATTTTAATTTCTGCTATCCTTTTTTATTGCATTATTGATATTAATCATAAGCTTGACGTAGTCCTTTTCCTACCTCCCCTGTATATCACCATTTGCTACCCTTGAATGGTAAAAATAATTATTGACCTAGTGTTGCTATACCCCTCTGTGCATAAATTAAACTTACAATGACATATGATATACTACAAGGTTGTAGGCAGAGTAAAATATACATTTTCTTATCGGTGAAGTCATTGTCGTTTCTCATAAGTGTTTACATTTTATCATTGGTTTATGTTTTCAATTTTTCTATGTATTAGACACCCTCTAAATTAACCTAACTGATTTGAAACTGTATTTGGTTTGTTATATTTGAATTTTTGCTTTTTGCTAATGTTTGCATTTTCTTTTGCCTATGAACAATACAGCCAAGTCCCCTTCCTGCCCCTGAGACAGTAATGATGCACTCTTTGCACTCCTGACATAGTATGATGCCCCAAAGTGCAATCATACTATGTCATTCTTCTTGCCCCACTCACAGCAGAATGTTCCCAAAAGTGCCCCCCACATAGAGCAATGTCCCTTTAATTACCACCATACACTTTGAGGCCCAATTATGTGCATCCATACAGAGATGCCCCTTAAGTGCCCCCACACAGTATGTTTCCCCATGAGTGCTCTCATATAGTATGAGGTATCCTTATGTGCCCTCATATAGAATGATGTTCCCTTAAGTCCCCCTAACAGAGTATGATGTCTCCATGGATGCCTCCCATACAGTATGAGGCTTCCTTAAATGCCCCCATAAGTGTTCCCCAACACAGTATGATGCCTCAATGGGTGAACCCTATAAGTATGAGGAACCCTTAAGTGCCCCCTTCAGACTGACCTCTTAAGTCTCTGACCATCACACAGAATGATGTCCCCATAAATGCCCTAAACAGTATAATGCCCACACACAATATAATGTCCTGATACAGTATTAGTACCCTTAAAGGGGTTGTCTCACTTCAGCAAATGGCATTTATCACGTAGAGAAAATTAATACAAGCCACTTACTAATGTATTGTGATTGTCCATATTGCTTCCTTTTCTGGCTGGATTCATTTTCCCATCACATTATACGCGTCTTGTTTCCATGGTTATGACCACCCTGCAATCCATCAGCGGTGGCCGTGCTTGCACACTATAGAAAAAAGCACCAGCCTAGGTGCACTCCCATGGTCCTGGCCACCAGAGAGGCTGGCAATTTTTACTAAAGTGTGCAAGCACGGCCACCGCTGATGGTTTGCGGGGTCATCATAACCATGGAAACAAGCAGGCCCGTCGCTAACAGACAGGCAAAACAAGCAATTGCTTGGGGCCCCGAGCTGGCCCGGGGCCCCAAGCCCTGGTGCTTGTTTTGCTTCCTTTAAGGCTGCAGCCGCCTGAGCGCTCTATGGAGAGCCTCAGGCGACTGCAGCACTCCTGGTTACCACGGCGGCCGGCGGCGAGCTGCGTCTGCCCGGAGAGAGAGGACAGACTCGGGGCACTGGATGTTACCATTGGACAGCCGGCTCCCTATCATTGGGCTTCCCCCCCATTAAGTGTCATCCCGCCGCCACTCTCTGCTCTGTTATTACTGTGTACATAACGCCGGGCACTGCCTAAGCTAAGCTGCCGCAGTCCGCTGTGTGCACGGGCTGAGAGCGGAGCCGGGCTCCGGTACCTGTGCTCTCCATCCCGGTCTCCGGGGAACGGCACCTTTTATAATAGGTGCTGTTGCAGCCGGTTTAACGGGCAACCCCCCCCCCCCTCCTTCTTCATCTCTGCCGGCAGCGGAGGGGTTAATATCCACTTGTCTTCCCCCAGCTCGCAAGCCCATTGGACGAGGCGCTGCTACTGGGGACATGACGTCACCTGCCTGGCGCTTCTCAATGAATTGTCTTGTATTGATGGGTTCTAGTGGGATGAGGTCTACACTGCAGGTAGGTGGCCCGGCGTGTGCAGGGGCAACAGAGCCCGGAGGGAACGGTAGGTGAAGGGATGAGGGACTGACCGGGGCACGGACAGGAGCGCTGTGTTTACAGTTACAACAGGTGTATTGTGACGTCACCCGATTGACAGGTCGCTTTGCCAGAGGGAAATGTCGCTAGCGGCTGTCAGCGGGAGGGGGGGCCTCCATGTCTATTTTGCTTGGGGCCCCCAAATTCCTTTAAACGGCCCTGGAAACAAGTAGTGTATAATGTGATGGAAAAATGAATCTAGACAGCAAAGGAAGCAATATGGATAATCACAATACATTAGTAAGTGCCTTGTATTAACGTTCTCTACATGATGAATGCCACTTGCTGAAGTGATGCAACCCCTTTAAGTGCCCCATAAAGATTGATGCTTCCTTAAATGTCCCACACAGAGCATGATGTCTCCATAAGTGCCCCCATATAGTATGAGGCCCCCTTAAGTGCTCTCATACACAGTGATGCCCTTTATTTCCTACAAATTGCTTACTCACGTATCCCATGTTCCCACAACAAATGGTCTGCAATGGTCTCTGATCTAGCTCGGAATGTAGCAGGCGCAGTGACATCACTGTATTATGCCTGCCTGCGGTGAACCACAGGCTGCAGGGGAAATGTGGAGCAGGGAGCGCCTTGCTTCACCATAGATTTCAACTATATCTGCACCCTGAGGATGCAGATACAGTTGAAGCTGGGATATGCAGCAGCCTTCCACAGGACAAGGTCCAAATTTGGGCTTGTACCGCTGTATCTGGGCTGGTTGGAAGGCATGAATAATACATAATACAGAATGCTATGGGCCGGTATTGTACAGTGCTCTCTCAAATAATATTGTTGGTTCTAGAATAACCACTGAGATTGAAAATATTGTAACTTTAGACCAAAACTCTGAGGAAAGGTCATTACCAAATCTGAAGCCCTCAAGATGTTTGCCCAAAATAATAAAAAAAAAATAAAAAAACGGTAAAGAAAAATAAGTTCAAAGCTAATGTTATCAGTCAATACATATTAAAGTCAGAAAATGCCGCTAGAAGCTGAGGATAGGAGCTTTCTGAACAGTGGAATAAATGGAGTGCAGTACATATGGCACTACATTGATGGTCTCCATAATGCAGAACTGGGTACTTAGCCTCCTTCTTCTTTCCCGATTAGAGGCCAGTATCATGCATCCATACATGGCTTTATCTTGTGCATGAACTCTAATTCTGTAACAAGTAACCCAGCCTTAGATCCTCTTCATATACTGCATATTAGGCTGTTCAACAACCAGGGGCGTTGCTAGGGTCTGAAGACATCCGGGGCACAAGCCTACGTGAAGCCAAGCCCTAACCCATGACACCACGCCCTCATCACAATCGGGGGGGGGGGGGGGGGGCCTTCACAGTAGTTATTAACCCCTTTCAGCAGTCTCTCCTTCAGTGAATAGGGGACTGCTGAATGGGGTTAATAGCTACAGTGAAGGGCCTAGCCATCTGGGCAACCCCACAGATCATCCATAACAGTGCCATCCACAGATCCCCCTCCCCATAACAGTGCCATCCACAGATCCCCCTCCCCATAACAGTGCCATCCACAGATCCTCCTCCCCATAATGGTGCCATCCACAGATCCCGCTAACCCATAACAGTGCCATCCACAGATCCCCCTCCCCATAACTGTGCCATCCACAGATCCCCCTCCCCATAACTGTGCCATCCACAGATCCCCCTCCCATAACTCTGCCATCCACAGATCCCCCTCCCATAACTCTGCAATCCACAGATCCCCCTCCCCATAACAGTGCCATCTACAGATCCCCCTCCCCGCCACTCACAGGAGTGTACAACTGTACATTAACATTTTAAACTGTAATCCATCCGTATCCTGCAAGTGCAACTTTAACTTTATAAATCAGATTCAGAGCTCATCTCTAGTCTTACTCAGAGTCTCAGCTAGTCAGCTCCAGTAACAGGCAGTGCGGGGGCGGTGCTCACTCACTGACGTCACACCCCTGCGCTGCCTAGTGGGAGGAGCAGGCGCCTGATGTCAGTGAGCGAGCGCTGCCCTCACTGCCTGCTGTTACCGAAGCTGCAGTAAGAATCTAGTGAGATGAGCGGGCGGCTGCGGCTGATTTCAAGTTAAAAGTCAATTCTGCAGGGCAGCCGCCAGGCAGATTAGGATTATACTTTTTTTTTTTGAGTTAAATATATGTGAGCGGCCGGCCCTGCCAGTGCCAGCCAGCATAACATTCGGGGCACTGGTCAAAACATCCGGGGCTCAACCCCCCAATGTTTTGACCTAACGAAGCCCCTGTCAACAACTGATGCATAAAACATCATCACGGAGCTTTAGAGTCCACAATGTTTTGGTACAGGATTATACTAACATTATTACTATTTATTCTCCACATATTATCTTCAATATGTAAAACAGGAGAAATAATTTTGGTACCTTATTAGTTAAAGGGGTATTTTGGTTATATTAAGTTATCCTTATCCGCAAGATAGGGGATAGCTATTAAATCTGTTTGTGTGTGGGGGTTTCCACTCCTGGGACCCCCAACAATTATGATAATGCGGTCTCATACCCGTGGAGTCCCCCCAAAATGAATGGAGCAGCCGATGAGGCATGCGCTTAGCCATTCCATTTATTTTTATTGGAATTCCAGATATAGCCGAGCACTATACTCGGCTATCTCCAAAACTCCCATAGAAATAAATGGAGTGGTTGAGCACATGCCCAACCGGCCACACCGTTCATATTGGGGGGGCTCCATGGGGTATGGGTCCCTCATTCTCGTGATAGTGGGGGTCCCAGCTGTAGGACCACCACGATCTAATAGTTATCCCCTATCCTGTTGGTAGAGGATAATTCAAAGTGAGTCACCAGAAAATTCACTATTAAACCAGACACAATGCCTTGTAGGGCTAGCTCAGAAAAATATAACAATACCTTTCACTTAGAGATCCATTGCTCCATTCTGTAGAAAAGGTACTCCCAAAATAAGGCTCAGTGAATTTTTAAAACTTAGTTGATTTGTCCGAACCTACAAAGGAATTTGATTTGGGTACAAATCAATTCTAGCTGAAAGAGCGAGAGAGACTCTGACTTGTCAGAAACCTAAAACATTCTGATTCTAACAAATCAAAATTTTTGAGAAATTTGGGATGCTTTTGGATTTGGTTAGCAGCTTCTTCTGCCATCCACCCTTCTCCTTTTTTATGTGCAGTCGCCTGGCCCTGTATTGCATTACATTCAGCTGAGTTGGCCCTACAAGGCATTGTGCCTGGTTTAACAGTGAATTTCCTGGTAACAGACTCTCTTTAAATGTAATACTGGAAATCTAGATATTTGGAATTTTTGAGTTTCTCTCTGTTACATTAGCAATGAATATTTTAGGATATAATAGCCAGCAGCCAAAACAAAACTAGTTTGTTGCGTGAAGATGTAAATTAGCAAATTATCCCCAAAAGCCATGGCACTATGGTGCAGAGCACATCTCTTGCAGGACTCTCCCACAAAGACAGGTTTTTGCTGATGCTTGTGTTTGTTTTGTATCTTCATAAAAGAGAAAATAGCCCTACTTTGCATCGCCTTACATGCAATACTTTATAAAGTTGAGACAGTTTGAAGTACAAAATCATTTTTTGTTTAGGATACATTGTTCCCTGTTTGTCTGAGAAAATAATTCAAAGATAAACTCATAAGGGGAAATTTATTAAGACTAGTGATCCATACGCCAGCACATATATGGTGTGTACTATAATTTGCACCTGTGCATAAAACCTTTGATAAATTCCCCCAATAGACTTTTTGTCTGGAATAACTATGAACATTGTCACTCATTAATCATGCACTTTGATATAATAAATTATGAGTATTCATTTCAGTAGTTATGTCCAATATTCTAATCTCAGTCATCACAAGTAAAGTCTAAAACTGTCCAAATAAGAGAAACTCAGCCAAATTGGCAGCTATTGGATCACTTAAAAGGATATTTCCATCAGAAAGGGGTATTTCTTAAATCTAATGTTCATGGTTTATTTTTCTAATTTTTTATGGCTTTTTTATTTTTGTACTATGTAATTGAAATCAATAAATAAAAGTTCTCAATGGGAGAGTAAACTAATCTCAGTTTATGAGTGCTGCACAGGGAAGGGTTTAGCTGCAAGGTAATCCTCATTACAACAGTAGGTGAAGGATTAGAATGACAGAATGAACTCTGTATTGTTCACTTGATAGGCTCATATAAACATGCAAACAGAAAAGTATTGCATTGATCAATAACCTATATAATAAAATTCCTCTGCGTCTGCGATGTGTCCGTGCGTGTGTGCCGAAGTTAAATGCACATGTGCTGAGTTCAATGTGCATGCGCAAAGTTAACTGCACATGCGAGATGCATGAGTTAAATGTGCGGCGCGGCGGCCAATAGCATCGCAGCGCACCACCCACCCGCCCGGACCTCACACAAGCGCTGCAATTACAGTCCTGTCAGATACAGACACAGATACAGCAACTGCTGCTGCCAGCAGTATTAGCCACCAGTTGCTGCCAGTGGTCACAGCACCACCAGTCAGTGCCAGCCATCTCAGACATCAGTGATTGCCAGCAGTCTCAGTACCACCATAAGTCAATGCCACCCGTCTCAGCCACCAGTCACAGTGCCCGCAGTCTCAGCCACCAGTCAGTTTCAGTTGTCTAAGCCGTCAGTCATCTTAGCCATCAGTCAGTACCAGCCGTCTCAGCCATCAGTCAGTGCCACCAGTCACAGTGCCACCCATCTCAGCAATTAGCCACATTCAACAGTCTCAGGCATAGCCGCAGTCTCAGCACCACCAGTCAGTGCCAGCTCTCTCAGCCACCAGTCACAGTGCCCACAGTCTCAGCCACCAGTCAGTGCCAGTCGTCTCAGCCACCAGTCAGTGCTAGCCGTCTCAGCCAACAGTCAGTGCCAATCATCTCGGCCACTAGTCAGTTCAAGCCGTCTCAGCCACCAGTCAGTGCCAGGTGTCTCAGCGATCAGTCAGTGCCACCAGCCACAGCCATCTGTCATAGTGACAGAAGTCTCAGCAATTAGACGCACTCAACAGTCTCAGCTGCAGTCTCAGCACACCAGTCAGTGCCAGCCATCTCAGCCACCAGTCACAGTGCCCGCAGTCTCCGCCACCAGTCAATGCAAGCCATCTCAGCCACCAGTCAGTGCCAGCTGTGTCAGCCATCAGTTAGTGCCACCAGTCATAGTGACAAGTCTCAGCAATTAGCCGCACTCAACAGTCTTAGTCGCAGTCTCAGCACCACCAACCAGTGCCCACAGTCTCAACCACCAGTCAGTACAAGCCGTCTCAGCCACCTGTCAGTGTCAGCCGTCTCAGCCACCAGTCAGTGCCAGCCATCTCAGCAATTAGCCGCAGTCAACAATCTCAGCACCACCAGTCAGAGCCAGCCGTCTCAGACACCAGTCAGTGCCAGCTGTCTCAGACACCAGTCAGTACAAGCCATCTCAGCCATCAGTCAGTGCCACAGCCACCAGTCAGTGCCAGTCATCTCAGACACCAGTCACAGTGCCAACAGTCTCAGCCACCAGTCAGTGCAAGCCGTCTCAGCCACCAGTCAGTGCCAACTGTCTCAGCCAGCAGTCTCAGCAATTGGCCCCAGTCAACAGTCACAGCCACAGTCTCAGCACCACCAGTCAGTGCCGGCAGTCAGTGCCAGCCGTCTCAGCCACCAGTCAAAGCCAGCCGTCTCAGACACCAGTCAGTGCCAGCTGTCTCAGACACCAGTCAGTACAAGCCATCTCAGCCATCAGTCAGTGCCACAGCCACCAGTCAGTGCCAGTCATCTCAGACACCAGTCACAGTTCCAACAGTCTCAGCCACCAGTCAGTGCAAGCCGTCTCAGCCACCAGTCAGTGCCAACTGTCTCAGCCAGCAGTCTCAGCAATTAGCCCCAGTCAACAGTCACAGCCACAGTCTCAGCACCACCAGTCAGTGCCAGCCGTCAGTGCCAGCCGTCTCAGCCATCAGTCAGTACCACTTGCCACATCCAATAGTCAGTGTCAGTCGTATCAGTCATTAGTCAGTGCCAGCATTCTCAGCACCATCAGTCAGTGCCAGCCGTCTCAGCCATTAGCTGCAGTCAACAGTCTCAGCCACAGCCGCAGTCTCAGCACCACTAGACTGTTCCTACTAATGTTTATGCACTACTTTTCTAGCACATGTTATTGTAAGGGTCTTAATGTCTAGTATTGTAAGAAGCTCTGAACAGCCACATCATGATTTTTATCCCATATTTAATGTCAAAAATCAAAATCACAATTTCTTTCTAACAAAGCTAGAACCAGTACTCTACCTCACGTGGACCCTCTCCATTCATCGCTACAACTGCTCTGTTAGATACCGTATATATCAATCAACCAATGGCGGCTCTAAGTAATTCATATAACATTTATTTTAACTCCTTCAGGCATTTTCACGTACATGTACGTGAGGGAATGTGGCTTTTCTCTGTATCCTAACTTGCATGTACGTGATGTGATCGGGTGATGCAAGTGTGATGTGATCGTGTGGGAGCTATACCCGCCCGATCTGCAGCACCGACCCGGTTGTTACTGATAGCTGGGCCCCTGCTGCATCCACCGGCATAGCTATATTCGGTGATGCCAGCGGATTAACCCTTTCACATGCCACGGTCAGCGCTGACCGCAGCATGTGCAGGGTTTACAGAGGGAGGGGGCTCCCTCTGAATCCATCGGCCCCACCGTGCTGCACTGACAGAGAGACGATTGTTGCCATGGCAGCCCTGATGCCTTCCACAGGCATCAGAGCCTGCCAGCTACGGAAGTCCAGGAGATCCAGCCTGAAGGCTGGGTCTCCTAGGAAACTGTCAGCGTGAAGTCCCACAGTGGGACCAAAAAAAATTGAAAAAAAGTTTTTTTTTTTAATAACATTTTTTTGTTTCAAGTAAAAAAAAAGAAGGCATCCTTTTTCTAAAATAAAGTAAAAATAAATAAATTGTACAAAATAGGGGGAAACAAAAAAGTAGACATATTAGATATCACCGCCTCCGTATCGACCGGCTCTATAAAAATATCACATGAACTAACCCCTCAGGTGAGCACCGTCAAAAAAATAAAATAAAAACTGTGCTAAAAAAAAATCACCTTACATCACTAAAAGTACAACACCAAGCGATCAAGAAGGCTTATGGCCCCCAGAATAGAACCAATCTAATTGTCACATTATCCCTCAAAAAATTTGCCCCTACCTATGACAATCGCCCAAAAAATAAAAATATAACTATGTCTCTCAGACTGTGGAGACACTAAAACATGTATTTTTTTGTTTAAAAAATGCTTTATTGTGTTAAATGTAAAAAAAAAAAAAAAAAAAAGCAGACATATTAGGTATCACCGTATTTGTAACAACCTGCTCTATAAAAAATACCACATGACCTCAGGTGAACACCGTAAAACAGATAAAATAAAAATGGTGTAAAAAAAAGCCATTTTTTTGTCACCTTACATCACAAAAAGTGTAATAGCAAGCAAGCAAAAAGTAAAATGTAGAGATGGCCTTGTGGTTCGCTCAGTGCTCGTTTCTTGGCTAACTTTGCAAGTTCGAGATTCGCCGAACATGCAAACATATGGCGATGTTCACATGCGCCATATTCTTTTGCATTGCGCCGAAATTTGACCCATGACGCATCCATCAGGTGGGACAGGACAGCGAATTCAGATGTTCAGCACATGGACACACCCCCACCCTATAACCGAACCCCATCTGGCAGCCATTTTGCATTCTGTGTTTTGCCAGTGTAGTGAGAGGTTGCTTTGTGGAGCAGGGACAGACTGTTAGGGAGACCAAACGCTAGCTAATAGGGCCACAAAAGTCCTTTTAAGGACTGGTATAGGGATGCTATCGATAGGTTCTATATACTGAGCGGTGTGATATACTTATACATGCTTCCACAAAATATTGATTAAGGGGTTCTATATACCTGCTTCCACAAAATACTGATTGAGGGGTACGATATACCTGCTTTCACAAAATACTGATTGAGGGGTTTGATATACCTGCTTCCACAAAATAAAGATTGAGGGTTGCGATACACCTGCTTCCATCAAATATTGATTAAGGGGTTCTAAATACCTGCTGTGATGAATACCACACCTCATGCCCGCATGAAATCGTCTATGTCTAGCTCACAAGACGCGGTATGGTCATGAGTTACCAAAAACGTGATGTTACGCCCTTCAGAGGAGCAGGAATGATCCGCTTGGTACAGTTTACACACACACCTCCTGTCCACGCGGGCACAGAGAGGCAACAAGCTGAGAGAGCCTTTTCACTGCCACAGTGAAAACAGTGCTGTCTCAGCCTGGGGAATCTGCCACCAGCTTCTCGTTTGATATAAGCCCGGTCCGCTAACGGGATTATATAGGGTGAGAAACCAACCCGCGGTAGCTTATAACTAGACCAAAACACGGACGTGGGGATTCGTGATCGAGATACAAGATAGCACAAGATTAAATTATATATTTAATCGCCGTAAGGGCACAATAGATATAACACAATATACACAGAGAATATATACAGTGGTCTAGGTTACAGATACAGATTATTTGGGTACAACAGGGTTAAGCAGAGTAAAAGTCAGTTATCGGGTAAGATTAAAGTTCCTTTGGGTGGTGAGATGTTCTTTGCTGCAGTCCACATGAAGGGCCATGAGCTCAGCTAGTTCCTGGGTCCCTCTAAACACATTACACAATGTGACCCTTCTTCAGAGAAAGACACGCCCTCTTGCTGGCACAAGCCTTTTAACCTGTAGCCGGCCCCTCCCGGACTCAGGGATGGGTCCACTCCCCCTCTTCTGGGCTTGCAGCAAATGACCCACAAAACCCTTTTGGGTTCTTAGCTCCAGACCAGAGGGTCGCAGGGAGATGGTTCTGGGACCAACGGATCTGCCTGAGTTCCGGCTGCAAGAAGAGTCCAAACCTGACACAGTTATGTGGTTTCTGTGGGGAGATATGGATATCTCCTTTCCCTGACATGCCCCCATCTAATAAAGCCCATGGGCACGTACATTGTGGCCACCGGG
Source organism: Bufo gargarizans (assembly GCF_014858855.1). Lineage (NCBI taxonomy): Eukaryota > Metazoa > Chordata > Amphibia > Anura > Bufonidae > Bufo > Bufo gargarizans. The sequence goes on along the minus strand of NC_058085.1, from coordinate 202,385,809 downwards.
ACACAAATAAGTCTCCGGTTTGCGCCTGCGGTGGCCGGGTGATTCATAATCCCTTATGAAATATAGGTGCCAACATGTCTGGAAGGAATCTGTCACGAATGATGTTTCAGAAAGTTGGAACTTATAAATAAACATCCGACTGGCTTGATCCCAAACTAAGGAGCATATGGGTGAGCCCTATAAAACCCCTAGCGCTCTCCCTGACTGCTATGCCCATGCAAGGGTCTCTATGGTAGACAATTGCATGCCCACGTACCTAATACTGTGTGACACCTGAAAACCCTATAATAGTGAGGGAACATGACCACTGGCTCCCTGCACTTAATACGGATGGAGTCAGGGTCACCTAGAATCAAGCCAGCAAGAAAACACAAATAAAGAAAAAAGGCTTATCTGAGAAAACAGCAGCAGCAGCAGCCTCCAGCAGTGAACCCCTCATCCAGAAAGTAGCATAAACCACAAAGTGAGGCAGTATGGAAGGGAATATAAAGGTAGACAATTAGTCTAAATAGGTGACACCTGGGAGAAGAAAATGAGATGACAAAGTGAAACCAAAACAAAGAACGTCATGCAAGAGGTAGAGAAGAACGTCTGCCAGAGACCTTCTCACAGAACTGGCGGTGACAGTATCCTTGATGTTGGGAAGGGCTGATACCTCCTGCTGGGGTTTTTTCCTGCAGGATTTAGCTTGCGTCCAAACTGGTGGATGGAGGTGTGACATTCTCCACCTGAGGCCTCCTTGAAGCCTGGATCCCTGGGGCTTTCTTCCTTGCCAGCTGACACTCAGATGGCTGGGGGTGTGGAAGCTTATTTTGCATGTACACTGATGAACATGCCAAGAGATGAATCAAATGACAATCAGGGCTGGGGCTTTGGAGTTCACTACCTCAGCAAATGAGGGTGTGAGGACATGGCTGACAGTAAATATTAATCCATATTCCTCACATCTGCTTCCACAAAATACCGATTAAGGGGTTTAATATATTTGCTTCCACAAAATGCAGATTGAGGGGTGCGATATAGCTGCTTCCACCAAATATTGATTAAGGTATTTTATATACCTACTTCCACAAAATACTGATTGAGGGGTGCGATATACCTGCTTCCACAAAATACTGATTAAGGGGTTCGATATATTTGCTTACACAAAATACTGATTGAGGGGTGCGTTATACCTGCTTCCACAAAATATTGATTAGGGGGTTCTACAGGGAGTGCAGAATTATTAGGCAAATGAGTATTTTGACCACATCATCCTCTTTATGCATGTTGTCTTACTCCAAGCTGTATAGGCTCGAAAGCCTACTACCAATTAAGCATATTAGGTGATGTGAATCTCTGTAATGAGAAGGGGTGTGGTCTAATGACATCAACACCCTATATCAGGTGTGCATAATTATTAGGCAACTTCCTTTTCTTTGGCAAAATGGGTCAAAAGAAGGACTTGACAGGCTCAGAAAAGTCAAAAATAGTGAGATATCTTGCAGAGGGATGCAGCACTCTTAAAATTGCAAAGCTTCTGAAGCGTGATCATCGAACAATCAAGCGTTTCATTCAAAATAGTCAACAGGGTCGCAAGAAGCGTGTGGAAAAACCAAGGCGCAAAATAACTCCCCATGAACTGAGAAAAGTCAAGCGTGCAGCTGCCAAGATGCCACTTGCCACCAGTTTGGCCATATTTCAGAGCTGCAACATCACTGGAGTGCCCAAAAGCACAAGGTGTGCAATACTCAGAGACATGGCCAAGGTAAGAAAGGCTGAAAGACGACCACCACTGAACAAGACACACAAGCTGAAACGTCAAGACTGGGCCAAGAAATATCTCAAGACTGATTTTTCTAAGGTTTTATGGACTGATGAAATGAGAGTGAGTCTTGATGGGCCAGATGGCTGGATTGGTAAAGGGCAGAGAGCTCCAGTCCGACTCAGACGCCAGCAAGGTGGAGGTGGAGTACTGGTTTGGGCTGGTATCATCAAAGATGAGCTTGTGGGGCCTTTTCGGGTTGAGGATGGAGTCAAGCTCAACTCCCAGTCCTACTACCAGTTTCTGGAAGACACCTTCTTAAAGCAGTGGTACAGGAAGAAGTTTGCATCCTTCAAGAAAAACATGATTTTCATGCAGGACAATGCTCCATCACACGCGTCCAAGTACTCCACAGCGTGGCTGGCAAGAAAGGGTATAAAAGAAGAAAATCTAATGACATGGCCTCCTTGTTCACCTCATCTGAACCCCATTGAGAACCTGTGGTCCATCATCAAATGTGAGATTTACAAGGAGGAAAAACAGTACACCTCTCTGAACAGTGTCTGGGAGGCTGTGGTTGCTGCTGCATGCAATGTTGATGGTGAACAGATCAAAACACTGACAGAATCCATGGATGGCAGGCTTTTGAGTGTCCTTGCAAAGAAAGGTGGCTATATTGGTCACTGATTTGTTTTTGTTTTGTTTTTGAATGTCAGAAATGTATATTTGTGAATGTTGAGATGTTATATTGGTTTCACTGGTAAAAATAAATAATTGAAATGGGTATATATTAGTTTTTTGTTAAGTTGCCTACTAATTATGCACAGTAATAGTCACCTGCACACACAGATATCCCCCTAAAATAGCTAAAACTAAAAACAAATTAAAAACTACTTCCAAAAATATTCAGCTTTGATATTAATGAGTTTTTTGGGTTCATTGAGAACATGGTTGTTGTTCAATAATAAAATTAATCCTCAAAAATACAACTTGCCTAATAATTCTGCACTCCCTGTATATACCTGCTTCCTCAAAATACTGATTAAGGGGATTGATATACCTGCTTTCACAAAATTTGGATTGAGGCCTGCGATACACCTACTTCCACAAAATACTGATTAAGGGGTTTGATATACCTTCTTCAACCAAATACTGATTGAGGCCTGCGAGATACCTGCTTCCACAAAATACTGATTAAGGGGATTGATATACCTGCTTCTACCAAATATTGATTGAGGCCTGCGATACACCAGCTTCCACAAAATACCGCTTAAGGGGATTGATATACTTGCTTTCACCAAATATTGATTGAGGCCTGCGATACACCTGCTTCCACCAAATATTGATTAAGGGGATTGATATACCTGCTTCCACCAAATATTGATTGAGGCCTGCAATACACCTGCTTCCGCAAAATACTGATTAAGGGGACTGATATACCAGCTTCCACCAAATATTGATTGAGGCCTGCGATACACCTGCTTCCACAAAATACTGATTAAGGGGATTGATATAACTGCTTCCAACAAATATTGATTGAGGCCTGCAATACACCTACTTTTACAAAATATTGATTAAGGTGTTTGATATACCTGCTACCACAAAATACTGATTGAGGGGTGCGATATTCCTGCTTCCACCAAATATTAATTAAGAGTTTTTTATGTACCTGCTTCCATAAAATACTGATTGAGGGTGTGAAATACCTGCTCCCACCAAACATTGATTAAGGGGTTCTATATACCTGCTTCCAAAAAATACTTATTAAAGGGTTTAATAAACCTGCTTCCACAAAATACTGATTGAAGGGTGCAATATACCTGCTTCCACAAAATGCTGAATAAGGGGTTTGATATACCTGCCTCCACAAAATACATATTGAGGATTGCGATATACCTGCTTCCACCAAATATTGATTAAGGAGGGAAGGTACATAACTTTTACTGCCCACTGGGTGAACCTTCTGATGGCCGTCAAGGATGTATCCCGTGGCACCCGTGTGGATTTGGTGTTACCGCCATAGATTGCATGCAGGCTGGCCTCTTCTTCTCCTCCTCCTACTCCATCCTCAATCTCCTCCTCGGCTGATTCCTCCTTTTCCACTGCTACCGCCTCTTCCTCTGCACCCCCAAGCTCCCGAGAACCTATTTGACGTGCCAGGTGAGACGTTGCCATGCTGTGCTGCGGCTGTTGTGCCTGGAAGCCAAGAGCCACACCAGTCCTGCACTGCTTTCAGCTCTGCGGTCACAGGCCGATCAGTGGCTAACCCCACTTAATTAGTTGGTAAAGTGGTGTGCGACAACTGTGCCAATCTGCTGAGCGCGCTGAAACAGGGCAAAATGACACACGTGCCTGCATGGCACACGTCCTGAACTTAGTCGTGCAGCGATTCGTTGCCAAATACCCCACGGTCCAAGATCTTACACGGCCATGGCTCGCCTTGCTGATGTTCAGCAGCGACACCACCTGCCCATCAGACTTCTTATTTGTGACATCGGCATCAATAGCAAAACGCATCATAAAGTGATAATAAAATCAAACTCCATGTATCAACACAAAATTATATTATAGACATGCTGTATACAAACATAACATAGAGAAATACCTGCTTTTATAAACCACAACATATGAATGTGGTTCCAAAAATTGCGTGAACTCGACAATTGGAACTAAAAGAGGGGCCGTGACTATAATTAGTTACAAATACTAATATACCACTACAGATATACTTTTTAATTCTTGTTTTATATGAAAAAAATATATTGTATAATTGGTGTCTGGATTTCCATATGAATTGTACTTTAAAATAAATGTTATATGAATTACTTAGAGCCGGCCATCGGTTGACTGGTATATTACTGTAGCTAGGTGGTTATAGCAGGCCGTACTCTATTCTGGTAAGCTCTTCACATAGAGCGTATGTATATACCCTAGATATATATCAAGATAGCAGCTTAGTGGACGTGCACTTTCTGCAACAGTTCTCTCCTTATCACAGCTCAGGAGGCAGTTGAAGGATACAATTGAACATCTGTGTCCACTTTATTGAGCTGGACAGAAAAGGAAGGAAAAGAACAAACAGCAGGTAGGGCTATACATTTTGTTAAATAACTCAGTGGCTAAATACATTTTTAATTAAATGCAATTACAAAAGTTTTCAGATCCAGGTGGTGGTTTTAATATTGCAGAATATTTTTAGTGGGACAATCCTTATCTATTCTGTTGGGTAAACCTCCTGTCTATCACATAATTGTGCATTTTTGGAAAAACAGAATTGGACATGTTGGATTTGAGCATGTTTGATCTATTGTTCATAAAGGGGAACTGGCAGTGTCTGATTAGGGCTTAATCCTTTACTTCAACTGAAATAAACATGTGCAATGACCAGGCTGCAGGGGTGTGTGTTAGTGCCCGTATGTGGGTAGTAATGCAGTCATGAGAAGAATGCACATTTTCTTCCCTTAAGGGCACAGTTCAGTTCTAGACTTATCCTACTTGATGAAGCTTGAGGTGCCCTTGGTGGTGAAGGTGTTGTGGTGCAAGGCATGGCCCCAGTTGTGACACCAACACTTTTTCAGTGTAGTTGTAGTGCAGGAAGCAATGATGAGAGATTAGTGGACCGAAACAGTTTTTTTACTGAAGAATTCAAATGCAGTTCTTATCATGCAATGGACCAGCAGTTGTTGCAGAGCAGCACAGGTAGTTAATCGATGTCTCTTTAAGGTAATCTTCCTTACTCTGTATTTCACTAGCTGACTCTGACATAGCCATCCAGATATTGGATGTATATTTTACCCAATACAATGCAACCAGAGGGCGGACCTCAAAATTGCAGGCAAACTCTTCTGCACAAAATCTGCTTTGGGATATGGAGATTGTAATACCTGTGATCAATCTGCTTACAGACTTGCTCTATACGTCTCATTTCATCTGGCTTGCTTTTTGTTGTTTTGTTCTGGCCCTGTCCTGGGTGGTACCTATTCCAGGACAGTCTACTCTTTCAGCAACACACAGCCTACCTAGATTACACTGACTTGTACGCACTAGATTCTAATATATATAGTGTTAAGTAGGCCTGCACACTATATCGCCAAAGCAATCGCAATTAATCGCCATATCGCAATCGCCAATTGGCCGACCCAAAAATGCTGCAATTATATTGCCATATTTTTCGCTTTATAAGACAAACTTTTTCCCCCCCAAAAGTGGGGGGGGGAATGGCAGTGCGCCTTATAAAGCGATGGTTGACTTTTTACGTGGTTGACACGGATGTATCGCCGGCCGCTATGCTGCACATCGTGGCCGGCGATACATCAGTTACAGTATGGGGAGGGAGGAGGGGCTGGAGGCAAGTTGTTATTTTAATGAACAAATGTTCTTTTATTTATTCTATTTTATTTATCTGTTCTGTGCAGTGCTATTAAGAAAATGGCAAGTTTTGTATTTTGTACTTTTGCAGTAATGCAAATATGTTATTTAATTTAGTAAAAGATGTTTTATTTTGAATAACACTGTGCATTTCAGTTCTTGAGTTAAGCATAACTACATTTCAGCATTATCAGTAATTTGTCTTTGAAAATCCAAGCAAATAGACCTCTAGCACAATTTCCTTAAAATATTGCATCACATACTGTTATCGCGATTTTTAGGGCCCTAATCGCAATCGCACAAAATTCCCATATCGTGCAGCCCTAGTGTTAAGGTAATGTACATATCAAAGCATATACAGTCAGGTAATCTGTTCTTTTGCATCTTGCAGTGTATTGCGACTCTGCAACAGGACGCTGCACAACCATGAATGTACAAGCTGAATGTACAGGTTTATGTTGGAGCTGGGAGAAATAGCTGATCTCCTAACAGTTATCTTAAATGCCCCTTTAAGTGGGCTGACCCACAGGAAGTTATTGGGAATTTTCATTCCTGATACTTGCCTGCTTGTTAGAAGAGGTGACAACTGCATTTACATGCAGCAATCATCTCTGTTTTGGTACGCACGAGGAGCATTGTTTCTAGTCAGAAAATTGCTGTTTGCACAGCACAATCTGAGGCCCAGAAAAAGTGATTTAGGTGTCCTTGCTGAAACTAGTCAGACAATCAGAATAATTCCTCTTTTTTCGAGTTCAACATCACCATCTCTCCTGGTAGAGAGTTCCATAGTCTCACTGCTCTTACCGTAAAGAATCCTCTTCTATGTCTGTATACAAACCTTATTTTCTCCAGAAGCAGAGGATGTCCCCTATGTCACAGTCACAGTCCTGGGGATAAATAGATGATGGGATAGATCTCTGTACTGACCCCTGATATATTTATACATAGTTATTAGTCCCCCTCCCCCAGTCGTCTTTTTTTCTAAAGTGAATAACCCTAATTTTGATAATCTTTCTGGGTACTGTAGTCCACCCATTCCAGTTATTACTTTAGTTGCCTTCCTCTGTCCTCTCTCCAGCTCTGCTATGTCTGCCTTGTTCACAGGAGCCCAGAACTGTACACTGTACTCCATGTGTGGTCTGACTAGAGATTTGACAGGACTATGTTCTCATCTATGCCCCTTTTGATGCAACCTATTACCTTATTGCCCTTGGCAGCAGATGCCTGACACTGGTTTCCACAGCTGAGTTTGCTGCTCACTAAAATTCCTAGATACTTTCCCATGTCAGTGTTATCCAGTGTTTTACCATTTAGTATGTACGGGTGACTTGCATTATTCCTTCCCATGTGCATAACCTTACCACTTCTCTGCCCAAGCCTCCAATCTATCCAGATTCATTTGTTGCTGTATATTGTCCTCTTCAGTGTTAATTACTTTACACAGCTTAGTGTCATCTGGAAAAAATTATATTTTACTTTGCAAGCCTTCTACAAGATTAATAAAAAATATTGAAGAGAATAGGGCCCAATACTGACCCCTGTGGTACCCAACTGGTGACAGTGACCCAATTTGAGTGTGTAACCTTAATAACTACTCTCTGTTTTCTATCACTGAGCCAGTTACTTACCCACATACACACATTTTCTTACAGTCCAAGCTTACTTTTTATGTACCAACCTTATATGTGGCACAGTATCAAATGTATTAGAGAAGTCAAGATATATGACATCCATTGACTCGCTGTGGTCAAGTCTAGAACTTGCCTCCTTATAGAAACTGATTAAATTCATTTGACGGTATCAATCCCTCATGAAGCTGTGCTGATACAGCATTATTCCCTTTTTTCATTGAGATATTCCAGAATAACATCTCTTAGAAAACCCTCAAACAATTTACTCACGACAGATGTTAAACTTACCGGCGTATAGTCTCCGGGCTCTGTTTTTGACCGCTTTTTGAATATTAGCACCACATTTGACAAGCACCAATCCTGTGGAACACTCCCTGACAATATACAAAATAAGTGTCTGTCTATTACACTACTTAATTCTCATAGGATACGGGGGTGTATGCGATGTGGACCTGGCAATTTGTCTATTTTAACATTTTTAAGATGCAGCTGCACCTCTTCCTGGTCAGACAGGGTATTTATAATGGGGAGTTTATTTTGACACTCTGTGCTTCATCTGACATTTAATTTTCCTCAATTAATAGCTTTGCTTTCTCCTCAGCACTCTCTTCAACTCCTCCCTCATCACTCTGCAATGGACTAACACTTTCTGGTATAAGCTTTTTACCATTTATATAATTGGCCACTTTTATCTGTCTTTTACACATTCTTTTTCCTTATAGTTTTTCAATGCTTCCTTTAAATGACGCCTTTAAACATATTCCATTTTGTGGCTGCATTCTTCTTCCCAAAGACATTATCCCAGTTAGTGAGGCTAATGGGCTCTCTTAACTGCTCAGAATAAACACTCTTTTGAATGACAATTGGAAGATTATTTTTTATGATCACTATTTCACATCTGTTGTTCTGTCAGGTCTATTGGTTAGTACTAAGTCCAGTATGGCCTTCCTGATAATTACCCTCTTTGTGAATCTATGTAAGGGGGCATATAATGTATGGCTAACTAGTGCTTACATAACCTGTTTAAATTGCTGTTTTAATTAAATCAGGAGAGACTGTAGAATGGGTGGTAGAGTCATATGTATGCTCACATACGGATGAATGTCCTTCATTTCAATATGAAGTTTCTTTTTCTGAACCCAATGGACCCTTCTCTGAACCCAATGGATCCTGTTTCAAGTGAATGTGTTCCGTCAGGCTCACTCATAAACACAACATTGTTTCCAAGGCTGATGTGAACAGTCTGACATATATTAGTCATCTGAAGATTACTTCTACCATAATGTAGACATGTGAACGCATTAGTAATTCAGAAGTTCCTCTAATGATAAAGTGACAGTTTGAAATGTTGGTTCTAAAGTAACTACATTTTCCTATTGTCACTTTTGCGACATTCCAGTATGTCTGTAAGTAAGAAATCTTCATCTTGTCTCAATATCAACCTCAACCTTGTGTAGGGATTCGCTCTGGTAGGCAGGGTAAGCGGACGCAGTACAGAGGCAAAAACAAGGTTGTAAAGCAAAAGTCAGTGTTTATTCACACAACAAGGAACAAAATAACACAACACTTGCCAGAGTCCTGGTGTTAATTCACACCGCAGGAATTCCTCTGTGGTTTTTCACACAGCAAAAAGTCCAGCAAACTCAAACAAACATGTCACCTGGATATCCACAGCAGGCTTTTAGGGCGCCTGGCTTCCAGCTGGTGGCTCTCATGCAGCTCCTAGAAACCCAGAGCCTTCACAGCTCCACTTTCACTTGAAGGAACATACCGCACCCAGCTGAGCTGCTGGCTGAGCTTTTAAACCCCAGCCCAAAACCTGGCCTGGACGTGGGGAACAGCCACCCACCCTGCTCTTTGGCTGCTCCCAATAAGAACCGGCCCGGATCGGCTTTCCAGCCACACTAAGAATAAACAGTATCAGCGAGCACTAGCTGCGGCTGACACATAAAATAACCAGTTCTTATCTCACCGAGGCCAGGAACCTCGGTGACACGTACCTTCCGTCAATGACTGACCCTTGAGCCTTCCTACATACCTCCCCCCTTTGTTCAACCCTGAGGGGGTGAACACACGCCAGACAGTGTACTCGGGACAGGGCATCCGCGTTTCCCTGTAACCGGCCTGCCCTGTGTTCTACTGTGAACTTGAAGTTTTGCAGCGATAAGAACCACCTGGTGACCCGAGCATTCCTCTCTTTGGCCTGGCTCATCCACTTGAGAGGGGAGTGATTGGTCACCAGAGTGATAAGCTCATCCACTCGGGGCATGGGATACGCGTCAAATTTGGACACCTCATTAAGTTTGCGGAAGTCATTACAGAACCTCAATGTCCCGTCTGGCTTGGGTATTAACACTATTGGACTGGCTCACTCACTTTTAGATTCCTCGATGACATCCAGCCGCAACATAAGTTGCACTTCCTCCGAGATGGCTTTTCGCCGAGCCTCGGGTACGCAGGTATGCTTTTAATCGGATTTTTGCCTGAGGCTCGGTGACAATGTCATGTTGGATTACGGAAGTGCGTCCAGGGAGGTCTGAGAACACATCCGTGTTCCGACTAACAAACTCCCTGGTTTCCTGAGCCTGTTTAGAGGAGAGGCTGTCAGCAATTTTTACTGTGGCAACCGCTTCCCTTGCCTCAGACTTAGGAACCGGAACCTCTTGTCCAAGAAAACCCGGTCGCGGGCTGTCTTCCATACAGGTTTCCCTATCCTTCCAAGGTTTTAGCAAATTAACATGGTAAACCTGCTCCAGCTTTCGCCTCCCCGGCTGGTGTACTTTGTAATTTACCTCTCCTATTTTTTCACATACCTCGTAGGGCCCCTGCCACCTGGCTAGGAACTTACTGTCCACTGTCGGCACCAGAACCAAAACCTGATCACCCGGGTTAAAGTTCCGGACCCGAGCCTGCCGATTATAGATCTGACTCTGGGCTCGCTGAGCGGCCTCCATATGTTCCCTGACAAGAGGCAAAACGGTCTCTATCCGCTGTTGCATCTTGGTAACATATTCCAGGACGCTTTTATGCAGAGTGGGTTGTTGTTCCCATGCCTCTTTGGCTACGTCCAACAAGCCACGAGGCTGTCTGCCATATAGCAATTCGAAGGGCGAGAACCCAGTAGAGGCCTGGGGCACCTCTCGCACTGCGAACATGAGATAGGGCAGAAGAAGGTCCCAATCCTTTCCATCTTTGGTCACCACCCTTTTTAACATGGTTTTTAGAGTTTTATTAAACCTTTCCACTAGTCCATCCGTTTGTGGATGGTACACGGACGTCCGTAACTGTTTTATACGCAGCAACTTGCAGAGTTCCCTCATGACCTTTGACATAAAAGGGGTCCCTGGTCAGTCAGGACCTCTTTAGGTAGCCCCACTCGGGAGAACATCTCCATTAGCTCTTTAGCTATAAGTTTTGCAGAAGTATGTCGCAGTGGCACTGCCTCCGGGTACCGAGTAGTGTAATCAAGGACAACCAAGATGTGTTGGTGTCCCCGGGCGGACTTTGGTACAGGACCTACCAGGTCCATAGCGATTTGCTCAAAGGGTACCTCAATGATCGGGAGGGGTACCAAGGGACTGCGAAAAAGGTGCTGGGGGCTAGTTGCCTGGCAGGTCGGGCAAGACTTACAGAACTCGTCCACCTCTTTAAACACACTGGGCCAGTAAAACCGTTGTAGTATCCGGTCCTGTGTTTTCTGCATTCCCAGATGACCCCCGAGAACATGCTGGTGTGCTAACTCTAATACAAGTTTGCGATAAGCTTGAGGCACCACCAACTGTTCAATGGATTCACTTCGCAGCTGATTTACCCGATACAACATATCTTGATGGACCACAAAACGGGGGAACACCGACTCTGCCCCTGGCTGTTGTGGTTCACCATCTATTATTAGCACATTTTCCCAGGTTCGGGACAAGGTTGGATTCCGGTGTTGCGCGGTACCAAAGTTATCCCCGGAGACATTGAGGTCTGCCAGCTCAGGCCCCGGCGGCAAGTCCTCCATGTCTCCCACCATTACATTCAGCGGGGTTGTCTCCTCCTCTTCCACCGAAGTGGCGGTCACCCCTACCGTGGGACCTTTATACTCAGGTTCCCATGGTTCTGGTCTCCCCCCTGAGCCAGGCCATTCTGCTAGGGTTACACCTGTATCATGCATATCAGTCACTCTCGGAACCGGCCACAGTGCCGTGAAACCCGGGAAGTTTCTCGCTACTATAAGTTCATAGTGGAGATGGGTTGCAACAGCCACCTCGTGGATCCACCTGCCGGAAACCGTAGACAGAGTCACTATAGCAGTAGGATAGTCTTTTAAGTCCCCATGGATACACATGACTCCAACCTTACGGCCGGTGTACTCAGCGGAGCGTACCAGGGAAGCCCTTACCAGGGTCACCAGACTTCCTGAGTCCAACAGAGCCTCCGCTGGAGTGTCTCCCACTTCAACCCGGCACAGGTGGTTCAGAGACTCCGAAGCACCCACTGCACACAGTTTCCCGGCATATAATGAATGACGGAAGCCACAGTTCGTGTCCATGGGTTCCCCCTGACGGGGACAGTCCGCTCGAACATGACCTGGCTCCCGACACCGCCAGCAGATTATTGGAGCGGGGTCCACAGGGGTTATATCCCGGGCAGGTTTGATGGGCACCAGTTGTTGGGTCCGGGGTGGAGAGTTACGGGACCTGACTGCCCCCCTCCCAACAGAACCCCCCTGTAAGTTCCGGGTAGCCTCATAGCGCTCCACCAGGTCGACCATCTCCAGCGCATTCCCTGGGGAGACCTGGCCAATCCATTGCTGGAGAGGGGGTGGCAGAGCCCTCCAGAACCTGTCTGCTAATAACCGGTCCAACATAGCAGTGGGGCTCAACACGTCAGGTTGTAGCCACTTTTGTAACAGGTTAAGCAAGTCATAATACTGGGGTCTCACGGGCTCCGCCGGGTTGAACCCCCACTGATGCACCTGCTGGGCCCGGAGCAGCACATTCACCCCCAGTCTTGCCAAGATCTCCCCCTTTACCTTTGGGTAGTCGGCTGCTTGATCGTCAGGCAAGTCAAAAAACACCCGCTGGGACTCTGACGTCAGAAACGGAGCGACGATCTCAGCCCACTGGTCTTGGGGCAGCTTTTCCCTGGTGGCCACTTTTTCATACATCGCCAGGTAGGTCTCGACGTCGTCTGCGGGGGTCATTTTAGGGATCGCTGCACGTACTGCTTTCCGGGCATCATGTAAGCTTGGGGTTGCTCCTGCTGACTGTAATGCCATAACATGTTGTAGCAGCAACTGGTTGGTCTCCTGCTGCTGCTTATTAGCCTCGCGTTGCTGCAGGTTAGCTTCCACGAGGGCCTTCATAACAGCCTCCATTTTATCTCTTGACACCGGTTTGAATCTAGCCGGTTTGATAAACGACATACAACCGTGAGAAAAAAATATTTTCGGCGTTCACGCCAGCCTCACTGCGCTTGCCAACTCCAAGCCACCAATTGTAGGGATTCGCTCTGGTAGGCAGGGTAAGCGGACGCAGTACAGAGGCAAAAACAAGGTTGTAAAGCAAAAGTCAGTGTTTATTCACACAACAAGGAACAAAATAACACAAACACTTGCCAGAGTCCTGGTGTTAATTCACACCGCAGGAATTCCTCCGTGGTTTTTCACACAGCAAAAAGTCCAGCAAACTCAAACAAACATGTCACCTGGATATCCACAGCAGGCTTTTAGGGCGCCTGGCTTCCAGCTGGTGGCTCTCATGCAGCTCCTAGAAACCCAGAGCCTTCACAGCTCCACTCTCACTTGGAGGAACATACCGCACCCAGCTGAGCTTCTGGCTGAGCTTTTAAACCCCAGCCCAAAACCTGGCCTGGACGTGGGGAACAGCCACCCACCCTGCTCTTTGGCTGCTCCCAATAAGAACCGGCCCGGATCGGCTTTTCAGCCACACTAAAAATAAACAGTATCAGCGAGCACTAGCTGCGGCTGACACATAAAATAACCAGTTCTTATCTCACCGAGGCCAGGAACCTGGGTGACACGTACCTTCCGTCAATGACGGACCCTTGCGCCTTCCTACACTTGCTAGATAGTGCTGCAGCTCTTTTCGTCATCACAGAAGGCTGCACCTGGTTGCTGTGGTAAATGGATGTCATCTGATGTTGTCAGACCTGGTAGGCTATTTAAAGGGGAGTCAGGCTACCAAGCCTCGACTGAAGATTGTAGTTTTACACTTGCCTGGCTTTTGTTGTTGTGCTCCTGATCCTAATCTTGACTACTGATTGACCATAATCTTTACCTTGGAGTTGACAAATATTTTTGCCTGACCTTAGGATTGTTTACTGGTACTTGCTCTTCTAATCCTTGCTTTGACCCCTGACTGTCTTCTTGCTATACCATGCACTCATGTCATCTTCCAGCTTGTAGTATCCTGACAGCTCTCCTGGTGATGATTCTTGGCTCCTTGCCTGACTTTACTACTACTTCATCATCACTACTGACAGCAACCATGATTATCCTATGTACTGTAGTCTAGGAATTTGATGTGAAAGTCAATATCCTTTGCGTGAGTAAAAGGAGTTTTCTAAGATTTTGAAGGGAATCTGTCAGCAGTTTTGTCCATGTTAAACTGTTGACAGCGCTAGGTACATAAGGATAAATGTAAAAAAAAAAAAAGATAAAAAATGTAAAAATAGTATGTTGTTCACATTTTGTCATTGTAAATAGCACAATGTGCAATTAAAATGTGTTTTTTTAATTATATCCAATTTTCATAATGGTCGTTTTGATATGTGGAATGTATTATGGTGGGTGTGGGGCTAGAAACAGCATCGTGACATGTGGTAGCTTTTTTATTTTATTTTTATTTTTTTTTATAAGCTTTGTGACCCCCATAAGGTCATAAATCACCTTTGGGGGACATTTAACATTACATTTTTATTTTTATTTTTTGCTGATTTCTCCTGTAACTGGGGCTGACATACAGCCCACAGAGAGGTAGTACATCATTGTACAACATCACTGTAGAGATGATATTGGACTGCTAAGACCCAGCAGCTCATGCAGACTTCTGGTCCCCGGCAATCACATGACTGTTGTGACTGGTGCAGAAAGCAGCATTCCTGTGCCTGCCTTCTCTATATGACCATGCTATCACTGAGAGCAGACTCCCTACTCCTGCAGCAGCATGATTAGCACACAGCTACATTCTCTTTGCAGACATTTTTAAACGTTTGTGCAGAGATATGTGCTGACTGCCCTGACGTATATATATAGTCAATAGGTCTGCAAGGGTTTAAAGTGATTTTCTAGGATTAATGATTAGTGACTTATGTCTAGATTAAGTCATCAATATGATATCAGCATGGGTTGGACACCAAGCCTGATTAACTGTTCAGAAGTAGTTCCAGCACTGGAACTACACAGCTGTGTCCACTTTTACTGGGCAGAGATATTTACTGCAACACTGTTCCCATTGAAGTGAATGGTGTGCTTATCAGACCCATGTCTATCTTATAACGATAAGCTATCCTAGAGATGGATCATAAAATGTTAAATACTGGAGAACCACTTTAGATGCACCAGAGGTGGATCTTCACTGTGAAGGGCACAGATCTACTATCTGCATTCAGCTACTTCAGACCCCCCTATCCGGTTTCAGTGACAGCTGTAGTGGTCTTCTAGTTGGTCTCCTGGTTTTCCAAACACTTTAGAACAGGTCACTTAACTGTTAAAAAACTATGTTATCTTTACTTGAGGTAAATGCAAGTAGCACATATTGTCTGCGCATTGATGTGAAGTACTGCTGGGACCTGTAGTTCCACTGACTCTCCTTTTCCAGCTCATAGAGGATCTCAGGAGGGCTACATCCAGAAATCAAGATAATATAGCAGGTTTCCTATAGTAAAGTATATCATATTAGAATTAGGTAAAAAAGAAAAAAAAGTATATACTCACAAACGGGATGTTTGTCAAAGACATTAATGGAATAATAATAAGAGCAACACGCCTGGTAAACTTTCCCATCCCAGGTTTCACCAAACAAGTGGCTTCTTCCACAAGTTAAAGAAAGCCTTCTTTCCTTATTTTTTGAATTGCGTACTATAGAGAACAGCATCACATGACTACTGATTCTTTGTATACAGTTCAAGATTTCACATACCAGAGCTTCTTTTTAACTGGTGTCATCATTGTGTATCATGTATTTATTTTCCTTGAATATATATGTGACATGTAATCAAAAGCTGAAAACCTTCAGAATCTCCTTGGCCTTGCTTGGTTCTCTTTAGTTGCCTCTAACTGCCTTATTATATTTCATGCTCCATGCTTAGCTATGCATTTCAGGCCCACTCATAGTATAATTGACTAGTGATGATTGAGCATGCTCGGCCGAACACCTGTTGGCTCGAGCATTTCGATGCTCGGCACATGGGGGTATTCTGCCAAACACCGCATGTGCTAGAGCGCAATGCTCGAGTCTCCGCCCCCACGTTTCTTGGCCGCTACGCAGCCAAGAAATGTGCAGGTAGGTACTGCACTCACTGTAATGCTGTAGCCATATTGGCTGATGTCATTACAGTAATTGGCTGGCTGCCATATACAGCACCCGATGATACATGTTCGGCTCATTCTTAGTCAGGGAGAACTGTGCTGAGGATGGGACAGACAGTGTAGGGAGTGATTTAAGAATATTATTACCACCAAAACTTTTCAGAGACCCAAAAGTCCTTTTAAGGACTTTTGTGTGTGGCATCAGCAATCTATATTTTTAGCGCAACCTGCGCTTAATAGCTAACACGTTACAGACCTAAAAGTCCTTCTAAGGACCATTGTGTGTGGCATCCTGCGCTAAATAGCGTACAGTAGTTAGGCCGCTGCAGACAGCAACATTAGCTGCGCCACATCTCCTGTGTAAAGTGTGCGCATCCAAAAAATATCTGACATCTAGTGTACTTTTTCCGTAGACTGTGTCCACTTCTGACAGTGACATTACCAGGGGCACATCTCTAGTGTAACGTGTGAGGTTAAAAAATGTATCTGTGACATACAGTGTTCTTTGTCAATAGACGGTGTCCGCTTCTGACAAAAATGTATCTGTGACATGCAGTGTACTTCAGACATTATTGATGGTACCTCTCCTTTGTGACGTTTCCACATCCCAAATACCTTTTTAAATTTGTTTGTGCATACACTACTGTACGTTTGGCAGACTATCAATTATATACAAACCGGATTCCAAAAAAGTTGGGACACTAAACAAATTGTGAATAAAAACTGAATGCAATGATGTGGTGATGGCAAATGTCAATATTTTATTTGTAATAGAACGTAGATGACAGATCAAACGATTAATCCGAGTAAATGTATCATTTTAAAGGAAAAATGCGTTGATTCAAATTTTCACTGTGTCAACAAATCCCCAAAAAGTTGGGAAAAGTAGCAATAAGAGGCTGGAAAAAGTAAATTTGAGCATAACGAAGAGCTGGAAGACCAATTAACACTAATTAGGTCAATTGGCAACATGATTGGGTATAAAAAGAGCTTCTCAGAGTGGCAGTGTCTCTCAGAAGCCAAGATGGGTAGAGGATCACCAATTCCTACAATGTTGCGCAGAAAGATATTGGAGCAATATCAGAAAGGTGTTACCCAGCGAAAAATTGCAAAGACTTTGCATCTATCATCATCAACTGTGCATAACATCATCCGAAGATTCAGAGAATCTGGAACAATCTCTGTGCGTAAGGGTCAAGGCTGTAAAACCATACTGGATGCCCGTGATCTCTGGACTCTTAAACGACACTGCACCACAAACAGGAATGCTACTGTAAAGGAAATCACAGAATGGGCTCAGGAATACTTCCAGAAACCATTGTCAGTGAACACAATCCACCGTGCCATCCGCTGTTGCCAGCTGAAACTCTACAGTGCAAAGAAGAAGCCATTTCTAAGTAAGATCCACAAGCTCAGGCGTTTTCACTTGGCCATGGATCATTTAAAATGGAGTGTGGCAAAATGGAAGACTGTTCTGTGGTCAGACGAGTCATGATTCGAAGTTCTTTTTGGAAATCTGGGACGCCATGTCATCCGGACCAAAGAGGACAAGGACAACCCAAGTTGTTATCAACGCTCAGTTCAGAAGCCTGCATCTCTGATGGTATGGGGTTGCATGAGTGTGTGTGGCATGGGCAGCTTGCATGTCTGGAAAGGCACCATCAATGCAGAAAAATATATAGAACAACATAAGCTCCCATCCAGACGTCATCTCTTTCAGGGAAGACCCTGCATTTTTCAACAAGATAATGCCAGACCACATTCTGCATCAATCACAACATCATGGCTGCGTAGGAGAAGGATCCGGGTACTGAAATGGCCAGTCTGCAGTCTAGATCTTTCACCTATAGAGTACATTTGGCGCATCATAAAGAGGAAGGTGCAACAAAGAAGGCCCAAGACGATTGAACAGTTAGAGGCCTGTATTAGACAAGAATGGGAGCGCATTCCTATTTCTAAACTTGAGAAACTGGTCTCCTCGGTCCCCAGACATCTGTTGAGTGTTGTAAGAAGAAGGGGAGATGCCACTAGGGGTGGGCGGTATAGGCGATATGCGATATGAATTTGGGCCACGATATGGATTTTCGCCATATCGCCTATATCGCCGGACCGCGATATGATCACGCGCACCATGTTCTCCTGAGCCGGCCGGCACAGCGGAGGGAGGAGGGGGGAGTCTCTCCCTCCCCACTGTGCGCGGCTGCCACTGAACACCAATGAGGACAGAGTAGGGGGAGGAGGGGAGGGACTGTGGCCACTGCGCTACCAATGAATGTGCCGGCCATATCCCTCAGGGTCCCCCTCCTCCCCCCCATCATTGGTGGCAGTTTGCAGTTCCGATCGGAGCCCCAGCAGTGTAATGCTGGGGCTCCGATCGTTTACCATGGCAGCCAGGACGCTATTGAAGCCCTGGCTGCCATGGTATGTTAGTGAGCAGAGAGCAGCGCATTATACTCACGTGCGCTGTGGCCGCCGGTCGCTCCTTCTTCTGTCTGTGCGGCGGATAGCTAATGCTTACAGCATTAGCAATGCGCCGCACAGACCTATGAGAAGAAGGAGCGACCGGCGGCCACAGCGCACGTGAGTATAATGCGCTGCTCTCTGCTCACTAACATACCATGGCAGCCAGGACTTCAGCAGCGTGACTTCTGGCTGCCATGGTAACCGATCGGAGCCCCAGCATTACACTGCTGGGGCTCCGATCGGAACTGCAAACTGCCACCAATGATGGGGGGGAGGAGGGGGACCCTGTGGCCACTGCCACCAATGATTAATACTGGGGAGGGAGGGAGGGGGGGGGGTTTGCGTTACCAGAGGGGGCAGATCAGAGGCTGGGGGAGAAGATCAGAGGCTGGGGAAGGGGGGCAGGTCAGAGGTTGGGGAGAAGATCAGAGGCTGGGGAAGGGGGGCAGATCAGAGGCTGGGGAGAAGATCAGAGGCTGGGGAAGGGGGGCAGATAAGAGGCTGGGGAGAAGATCAGAGGCTGGGGAAGGGGGGCAGATCAGAGGCTGGGGAAGGGGGGCAGATCAGAGGCTGGGGAGAAGATCAGAGGCTGGGGAAGGGGGCAGATCAGAGGCTGGGGGGGCAGATCAGAGGCTGGGGGGGCAGATCAGAGGCTGGGGGGGCAGATAAGAGGCTGGCGCCATGGTCAGCTCCCTGCTGTTGTGTGCACTATGCACAGGGCAGCAGGGAGAGTGTAAAGTCCTATTCACCCTAATAGAGCTCTATTAGGGTGAATATGACAAGGGTTCTAGCCCTTAAGGAGGCCAATAGTTAATAAATAAAAAATAAATAAAATGTAAACACCCCCCCCCCTCCATATACAGGGAGTGCAGAATTATTAGGCAAGTTGTATTTTTGTTAATTGTATTTTATTATTGAACAACAACCATGTTCTCAATGAACCCAAAAAACTCATTAATATCAAAGCTGAATATTTTTGGAAGTAGTTTTTAGTTTGTTTTTAGTTTTAGCTATTTTAGGGGGATATCTGTGTGTGCAGGTGACTATTACTGTACATAATTATTAGGCAACTTAACAAAAAACAAATATATACCCATTTCAATTATTTATTTTTACCAGTGAAACCAATATAACATCTCAACATTCACAAATATACATTTCTGACATTCAAAAACAAAACAAAAACAAATCAGTGACTAATATAGCCACCTTTCTTTGCAAGGACACTCAAAAGCCTGCCATCCATGGATTCTGTCAGTGTTTTGATCTGTTCACCATCAACATTGCGTGCAGCAGCAACCACAGCCTCCCAGACACTGTTCAGAGAGGTGTACTGTTTTCCCTCCTTGTAAATCTCACATTTGATGATGGACCACAGGTTCTCAATGGGGTTCAGATCAGGTGAACAAGGAGGCCATGTCATTAGATTTTCTTCTTTTATACCCTTTCTTGCCAGCCACGTTGTGGAGTACTTGGACGCGTGTGATGGAGCATTGTCCTGCATGAAAATCATGTTTTTCTTACCTTGCAGACTTCTTCCTGTACCACTGCTTGAAGAAGGTGTCTTCCAGAAACTGGCAGTAGGACTGGGAGTTGAGCTTGACTCCATCCTCAACCCAAAAAGGCCCCACAAGCTCATCTTTGATGATACCAGCCCAAACCAGTACTCCACCTCCACCTTGCTGGCGTCTGAGTCGGACTGGAGCTCTCTGCCCTTTACCAATCCAGCCATCTGGCCCATCAAGACTCACTCTCATTTCATCAGTCCATAAAACCTTAGAAAAATCAGTCTTGAGATATTTCTTGGCCCAGTCTTGACGTTTCAGCTTGTGTGTCTTGTTCAGTGGTGGTCGTCTTTCAGCCTTTCTTACCTTGGCCATGTCTCTGAGTATTGCACACCTTGTGCTTTTGGGCACTCCAGTGATGTTGCAGCTCTGAAATATGGCCAAACTGGTGGCAAGTGGCATCTTGGCAGCTGCACGCTTGACTTTTCTCAGTTCATGGGCAGTTATTTTGCGCCTTGGTTTTTCCACACGCTTCTTGCGACCCTGTTGACTATTTTGAATGAAACGCTTGATTGTTTGATGATCACGCTTCAGAAGCTTTGCAATTTTAAGAGTGCTGCATCCCTCTGCAAGATATCTCACTATTTTTGACTTTTCTGAGCCTGTCAAGTCCTTCTTTTGACCCATATTGCCAAAGGAAAGGAAGTTGCCTAATAATTATGCACACCTGATATAGGGTGTTGATGTCATTAGACCACACCCCTTCTCATTACAGAGATGCACATCACCTAATATGCTTAATTGGTAGTAGGCTTTCGAGCCTATACAGCTTGGAGTAAGACAACATGCATAAAGAGGATGATGTGGTCAAAATACTCATTTGCCTAATAATTCTGCACGTAGTGTAGAAAACAATATATGGCAATATATATCGCATATCGCACATGCTTAAATTTATATCGCAATATAGATTTTAGGCCATATCGCCCACCCCTAGATGCCACACAGTGGTGAAAATGGCCTTGTCCCAACTTTTTGGGGATTTGTTGACACCATGAAATTCTGATTCAACATATTTTTCCCTTAAAATTGTACATTTTCTCAGTTTAAACTTTTGTTCCGTGATTTATGTTCTATTCTGAATAAAATATTAGAAGTTGGCACCTCCACATCATTGCATTCAGTTTTTATTCACGATTTGTATAGTGTCCCAACTTTTTTGGAATCCAGTTTGTATAACATGTAATATGAAGAAGGCGAGCAGTAAGCCCTGGGCCTACTGAAACTGTGCCCGCTGCCAGAGCACAATAAAAACAATCATCTACGATACCTAGCTTCATGTCCCAGTTTGCAGGCCAGCGCAGGACACCACTCTTCAAGTCAGACCAGTGCGACCAGGTGGTCGGTTGGATTGCAGCAGATAATGCTTCCAGTCGGTTAAGCACCACCCTGTCCAGTCTCAGTAGCCAGGAGTCTGTTCCACACAATCCTCACCCTGATCCTTCTTCCTCCCACCATGGAGAGTCTGGGCAAACAAGTAATTCCTCACTCGGATATTCCGAGGAGCTCTTTTTAGCGCCATTCCTTGATTTGACCCTCTCGCCAAGCACGCTTGAAGAAAGACAGATCTTGTGCCCTGATTCCCAAACTCTTGAGCATCCACAATCACAAGAAGATGACGGTGGGGAACGGCAATTACTGTTTAATGAGGTGGATGATAATGAGACACAGTTGCCACTAACTCAACGGCAATTACTGTCTCAAGAGGTTGAGGAAGAGGATGAGACACAGTTGTCAATCACTTAGGTGGTTAGGTCAACAAGTCAGGAGGATAGCCAGAAAGAGGAGGTGGTGGATGATGAAGTCACTGACCCAACCTGGGAAGGTGGAAAGCCGAGCGAGAACAGCAGTGCAGAGGGGAAGGGATGGAAGAGGCAGTGGGGTGGCAAAAGTGAGAAGGCGGGCCACACCAAACAGGCCTGAAACTGTTCCCCAGAGCACCCCCTTGCGGAAATCTCCCTTGCCAAGGGGTAAGGGGTAAGTCTGGTGCTTTTTTGAGGAAAGTGCGGACGACAAAAGAATTGTAATTTGCAACCTGTGCAATACAAAAATGAACAGGGGCGTGAACACTAGCAACCTCCCCACCACCAGCATGATCCGTCACATGGCATAAAAGCACTGTGATAGGTGGGCCAAACGCCTGGCTCGTGGACACTGAGGCCTTCCGCAGCCTCATGTTGGCGACCGCCCGCGTTATGCAGTCCCCAGCTGCCACAATTGTTTAAGGTGTGCCTTGCCCGCCTTACACCAACATGTGTCCTGTAACATCACACGTGCCCTGACCAACGTAGTTAGTGGGAAGGTCCACTTAACCACGGACTCATGCACAAGTGCATTCAGCTAGGGACGCTACATTTCCCTGATGACACACTGGGTGAATGTTGTGGAGGCCGGGAGCGAGTCATACCCTGGGATGGCACAGGTGCTACTGACGCCAAGACGGGCTCTCCGTCAATCAGGGTATCCGCCACCACCCACATTACTGGCTCCAATGCCAACTTCTCCTCCTCCGCTTCTTCCTCCACTTCTATCTCTGAATTATCCACTTGCAGCACCAGTCAGTCATCAGTCGGTAGCTGGAAGCAGTGTAGCACTGCAGTGGGAAAGTGGCAACAGGCTAATATGCTTAGGGGACAAACAGCACACCGCCACAGAGCTGTGGCAGGGTTTAAGAGACCAGACTAAGCTGTGGCTCTCGCCACTCACCTACAATCTTTTACAGGGTCCGCTCACCTGAAGGCCCTAACATATAATTTTTTAGAGGGTCGGCTCACCAGCAGACCCTCACCTACAATGTTTTACAGGGTCAGCTCACCTGAAGGCCCTCACATATAATTTTTTAGAGGGTCGGCTCACCAGCAGACCCTCACCTACAATCTTTTACAGGGTCAGCTCACCTGAAGGCCCTTGCATATAATTTTTTTGAGGGTCAGCTCACCAGCAGGCCCTTACCTACAATCTTTTTCAGGGTCAGCTCACCTACAGGCCCATGCATATGTTTTACAGGGTCAGCTCACCTGCAGTCCTTTGCACATAATTTTTTATAGGGTCAGCTCAGCCAGCAGGCCCTCACCTACAAGTCCAATCTCACAATCCAAGAGTCTGGTCAGCACAATCCTTGTAACTAGCTATCACGGAGGATTCTCGTTCGTTTTTGGAATTAACCAGACAAATCTCTCCACCAACTAAGAATGTCCATACACCACCACCCACAGAATCGAGAAAGAGCTATCAATCTGTCAATCCCCTTCTTGTCCGGGCCGGGTGAGATTTCCAGTGTTGAGTCAGATTATGCCGCAGGCTCCACTCCTGGTGGTGCCCAGTGCCCTTTCGTCAATTCCTTTAAGTTTCAGTTTTGCAGCCTTACTCCCCCCCCCCCGGAACTTTGGTTTCCTGGAAGCTACTTGGCGGGTCATGGGAATAACGCCGGTCGTCATCATTTATGGTCGAAACTACAACGGTATTTGATCGTCTTCAAACCTCTGACTTTTGTTTTTGATTAATGAAAACATTCTTGGCAAATGCTTTTGCTTTGGTTCGTCTTGCGCCGGTCCAAGAATTTCACCTCTAGCGGCGCAATACGGATGCCCCCTGCTGTCCCTCTTAATAATCTCCCCAGTTCCGAAAACCAACACGTCCTATTCCATTATTCCTAGCTGAAGTATTTAGGCGACCCTGCCTGCTTTGAACACTGTGTAAATGTTTTCAATGGTCAGCAAAACAGCATGCACTCTCCCATAATTTTTTAATGGTCAGCTCAGCAGCTGTCCCTCAACCATAATGTTTTAGAGGGTCACTCAGCAGCAGTCCCTTGCATAAAATTTTTCAGAGGGTCAGATCACCTGCAAGCCTGTGCATATAATGATCACCTGCAGACCCTCACCTAATTATACCTAATAGGTAATTTGCGCTCACCTGCAGACCCTCACCTAATTATACCTAATAGGTAATTTGCGCTCATGCTGCTGTTTCTCAGGCTCCCTCTCCGGAATCAAACGCTGATTTCCCGTTACCCATGGTCACCGTGTTTTGCGCTGAAAATAACATAGAAAGTTGATAGGTCAGACATCCATGGATTGTCGCCGTCACGGGGACGTGCGATCGGCCCCAGGTTATTTAGAGTCACCATAGCGGCAGCAGGCCCTCGCCCATTATGTGTCAGATCAGCAGGCCCTTGCTCCAAATGTTTTTAAGGGTCACCAGCAGGCCATCAATCATAATTTTTCAAGGCTGTGTGTGATGCCCTCCTTTATGTGTAACAAAGGGTGTATTGTAGTGCCAGTTCCTTGTATTTTTTGGTAGCCCTTTCACTTAGTGCATAGGCTTTATGAGTGTAGGAGTCCCACTACCTGAACAATTCTACCACAATATGAATGAGGCCCTCCGTTATGTAATATACAGGTTGTATCGGAGTGCCTCTTCCTTGTAATTTTGACTTGCACTTTATATACAAGTAAATATACAGGAAAGAATGTTTCCTAACAATTTTTCCTCTACAATCGATTGTATCTTCGGCTTTGTGTGTATTGATGTCAGTCTGTAAATGTGGCGTACTACTCGGACAACATTGTTCCCAGCAGCGACCTGGGAGTCCAAAATGCATCCATACATCCTCCCTATGCTGTTCCCGAACCGTTTTGGTGGTGTTTCCATCAATTTCTGACCTTTTCCTATGAACCAGGCATTCCCCCCGCTTCAAAGCAGGGGGTGCCTGGTTTAATGCTCGTGTTCTCCCATTGACTTCGATTGTGCACCCGAGCATCCTGATGTGTTCAGCCCAAGCACCCTTGCACTATGGTGCTCGATCAACACGATTATTGACCTGAAAGTTCTGGATTTCATCTTAATGCACTGTTCAGAATGTACATCAACTACCTTAAAAACTAATTTCTGTCTACATTTCACTTGAATTCCATTTTGAAGAAAGCATTTATTTTTCCTCTTTCTTTCTTTCTTTTTCTTTCTTTTTTTCTTTTTGTCATCATTATTTTCTTGTGAATAGCCTGGGTATCTTGAGAGATGGAGTTAGACGTACACCGTATGCAATTGTACTTCCTTTATTACCTTTGTCTCATTATACATGATAAACACACATTAGTGAGATTCACTGCATGTTTTGGAGAATGAATGGGGGATCTTTTTAAACTGTTTCTGACACTCTGTAACCTGGGGGGTTTAATGGCATTCTTTCTTTTGATTCAATAATTTATCTGTCAGAGAGGAAGGGGGTAGGAGTAACATAGAAGCTGCCAGGTTGACACACTCATTTCGGAAGGAATGAGATGCAGTGAAATAGTCTTTAACATGCACTCTCTTTTTTTCCTGAAAATTGCATGAAAATGCCTCCACTGTATCTCTTTCTTTTAAGAACAAAAACAATTTAGTTGACATTTTAACCCTGTAGATGCAACTTGGTACTTAGTGCATGCTATGTGCACTTACAGGTTTTACTGTTAAGGTTATGAGGAGTCCACATATATGCAGTGCTTGAAAGGAAGATAAAAACTATACTGAAGTATGTGCAAATAATAAAAAAATGCAATATAGAAAGCATGCCTACTCTTGCTGAGCCAGAAATCTGTCCTCACTTTTGACTCTAGTCGTTGTACTTATTTTGGCTCCATTTTGTCAGCAGCTATGTATTTTAATGATACAATAGCCTAACTAATCTCAAAACTCTTAGTAAAAGACTCCAATGCTTTTACCTGTCCACTCTCATCTGGTTCTTTATTGGCTGAAGGCTAAGGAGGAGAGAAAGGTCATCTGGTTGTTCTGACCTTTTATACAGCAATTGAACTATCTATTCATTAGATTTTTGCTCACCTCTGCTTGTTTTGTGAATGTTCTCTCATTTGTTCTATTTGGTGTCTCATTTTATTTCCATTAGATCAGTTATGTAGAAAAGAAGAAATCTTGCTTTGCTTAGAGTTATATTAATAGCATGCTTTGTGATATATCCCCCAAGGTCTGCCAACTAGACAAGTATAGACACATATATAAAGTAGGTATTTTCATCCTTTTGAATGACACATGTCCTGAAGATTTTGGAGTATTTAAAGCTTCTGAGTCTTGTACAGGTTCTGTTTGGCAGTTCATTATTATTATTTTTCTACATGACGGACGATGATGTCTCCTGATTAGCTATCGGGCACATACACACTTATCAACCTACCTATTTATATCATACAAGACTGTAATGAACAACCACTTACACAAGGGATTTTACTTTGTAAGTAAATGGTAGGATGACATACAAAAGTGATTTAGAATAGAATGTATCTAATTCAGAAAAAAGTATACACAATATACCATAATCAAATATATATATATATATATATATATAGCGATTGGCCATGCGCCATAAAGACGGCCGCAATAATATATTAATCACGTGTAGTGAGACGTAGCTTCTGATAGGCCATTACTACTTTAAAATCACTCCCCGGCATCCCCTTAAGCGTGGAGGGGACGCCGTCATTCTCACTCCCTATAGTCCAGGTATGTCACTTATTAAGAGGTGCTAATACTATGGTGTTCTCTCCTATGATCCTTATATCATCACTTAGTGTGTATGATTGGCATGGGGGTTATTTTACTTTACACCCCTTTACCTAAGCCAGTTAATAAACAGGTATTTAGGATTAGGTAAAAGGTTAACGTTTCATACTATTGTAATAGAGGTTTAACATCATCCATCATTTGCACCTTCTCCAGTATTAATGGACTTTTTTTTATGAATACTAATTTAAATATTCAAGATGAGAGATGACACTATTTATTTGTATGCCTACTGTAATTATAAAATTATCTTTTTATCTGTATCGAATAAAAAGTGAATTGTTTCAAGGAATTTGATAGTACTCATTTGTTTCAGTTTTTTATAATTAACTGAATATTTTGGTTAGGTGTTGAGTTAATCACATTGTGGATCAAATATAGTGTGAAATATATATATATATATATATATATATATATATATATAAATATATATATATATATATATATATATATAGTCACATTCCCAAAATATGACTAAAAGGTTTTAACATTTCATCTTGATGGCTAATTTCTAAAAAGACGATCATTGATCAGGTCACACGAAATAGTATTTTAATACTTTTGTTTGCTGGATTACAGGCTAGTATGCTTTTTGAGAAGGATATTGAGTTTAAAGGGAATTTATAATCATAAAACA
The DNA here is from genome assembly GCF_014858855.1 of Bufo gargarizans. NCBI lineage: Eukaryota > Metazoa > Chordata > Amphibia > Anura > Bufonidae > Bufo > Bufo gargarizans. The sequence continues at coordinate 202,358,304 of NC_058085.1, read as the reverse complement.
GCATTATTTAAAAAGGGTTTTCATTATTAAGATGTTTAATGCTTGCTATGTATTTCCTTTTTTGTAAACAACTATATAAAAACTCTTAAAATATCAATGTTTGTATACTATTTACTAGAGCATACTCTAACAGCTCTCTTGTCAGCTTTGCTGTGTAGACTGGGGCGAGGTCAGCAGGGGACGGGGATTTAATGAGCTTTATATTTTTACTGCTGGTGGCTTAGAAATATATATATATATATATATATAGATCCATCAAAAGATTCAGGCAGCACTCCCTTTAGTGCAGAAATAATGCAGGTGCCCGCGGTGGTCCCTCGATATGGGACAAATTCAGTAGAAAAGGAAAGTCCGCAGCACTCCTTTAAGTAAAAAAGTGAATTTTATTCACACATGTCAGACAACGTTTCGGTCCTCTCACAGGACCATTTTCAAGTCAAGTGAACAAAAAAGTGCATAGTGCAAAAATAAATACAGCTCTGCAGCATGACACCATCCATTATCAGCCAATAGAGTACTAGTGCACTCCCATTCATGGGTGGACTACAATTCATATAATTAACTCCATATATTGCCGTGCATATCAACTTCAGTAGCAGTACATCAGTGTTACATTCAATAGTAATTCATCATAATATGTGTACATAAAGTGTATATAATAAAGTGAACCGTGCAGTTTTTAAAAAAATTCTTGACTGTATTACCTTGCCTTAAGCCTGCTGGAGAGCCGAGAGAGTTTGTGGAGCAGGTTTGTGGAGAAGGCGTCTCTACATGTGTCTGAACACGCCACTCATCCGCGTCCTCTACTCCTTACTGCGCATGTACTCAGCCCTGTTCCGTTCACGCAGCTTCTAATGCTCCTACGTCACCTCTATGGTGGAAACCAACGCGATGACGTACGGTCGATCACGTCCAGGCGCCGCACACAGACAAGTCTGCGTCAGCGTATGGACAGATCGTTCACGCCCCATCACGAGTACCTATCCACCATCTTTTTTTAGGTAATATTTTCGGGCAAAAGTATCATGCCTCCATAACTCACATATTTATCTCGTCTCCATCTATATACGGCCCGGCACTGGCAAAAAAAGTCAGCTTCCATTTATACCATCAGGCAAATCATTGTAGTTTTCCATTTAAATTCACTACATATAGAGAGCAGACAACATCAGGGTATAGGCTATGTAGGCTGGGTATCTAGCTAACCATTCCTCCTGTCACCCTAAATTCTACATTTAACCCTTTGGGTTTCAGGGTATCGAGCCGAAAAATCCACCTAAGTTCAGTTTTTTTTAATTTGCTTAATCGATCACCTCCTCTTTCCAATGGTTTAACATGATCTATAATCATAAATTTCAAGTCACTTTCTTTATGATTTTTTTCGGCAAAATGCTTTGATACGGGCAGATCTCTTCTTTTATTCCTAATAGACTGCCTATGGTTATTTAACCTGGTCTTTAGATCGCAAGTGGTTTCACCAACATATAATTTTTTACAAGGGCACCATAGTACATATATCACCCATGACGAATCACAGGTGAGATAATGCACTATATCAAAGGTCTCACCCGTGTCTGGATGTGCGAACGTCGATCCCTTGACCATCAGTTTACAGTTCACACATCCCAGACACGGGAAAGAGCCCGTGCGCCTTGTTTTGAGGAATGTCTGTCTGGATTGTCTTTTATCTGGTACTTTGGAGTGTACTACCTTATCCCTGATGTTGCCTGCTCTTCTATATGCCATCATCGGCACACTTCTAAATGCAGCAACATTTGGGTGTCCACTACTCAGTAAACTCCAATGTCGCCTTATTATTTTTTCAATTTCAGGACTCAACTCGTTATATGATGATACAAACGGCATTCTGTCATTAGTTCTCCTAGTTTTCGGGGTCAATAACTCATCTCTGGGGATTTTTTTAGCCCTTTCTGCATGTCTTTTCACTAACTTTCTAGGGTATCCCCTGTCTATAAAAGATTGTTCCATATTTTTCATTGCTGTACACATATTCTCATCCTTATCAACAATTCTCCGCACCCGAAGCATTTGGCTAAACGGCAGAGAATCTACCATCCTTCTTGGGTGCCCACTGGTAAAATGCAATAATGTATTCTTATCTGTGGCCTTAATGTTTAAATCCATATGCACCTGTTCATCCTCAATGTATACTTGTGTGTCCAAGTATTGCACCCGGTCAGTCGATGCCGTGTGTCCAAGTCGATGCCGTGTGTCCAAGTATTGCACCCGGTCAGTCGATGCCCAGTTCGACAATTTATATTGACATTGTTGGAATTGTCCTTGAGGAACAATTATTTTGTGTTCCAGGGACAATTTTTCTTGCAAAAGATGGGCGCGGCGATGGGCTCTAATGCCGCGCCCACTTATGCAAATATTTTTGTGCGGTCATTTGAGGAGCGTCTCGTCTATGTATCTCCCCACTTCAATCAAGTGTTGTCGTGGTGGAGATACATAGATGACATTTTCCTCATTTGGGATGGCACCATGGATCAGTTGATGGATTTTCACGTATACTTGAACTCCCTTGATCGGGAGATCCAGTTTACGATAACGGCATCGACTGACCGGGTGCAATACTTGGACACACAAGTATACATTGAGGATGAACAGGTGCATATGGATTTAAACATTAAGGCCACAGATAAGAATACATTATTGCATTTTACCAGTGGGCACCCAAGAAGGATGGTAGATTCTCTGCCGTTTAGCCAAATGCTTCGGGTGCGGAGAATTGTTGATAAGGATGAGAATATGTGTACAGCAATGAAAAATATGGAACAATCTTTTATAGACAGGGGATACCCTAGAAAGTTAGTGAAAAGACATGCAGAAAGGGCTAAAAAAATCCCCAGAGATGAGTTATTGACCCCGAAAACTAGGAGAACTAATGACAGAATGCCGTTTGTATCATCATATAACGAGTTGAGTCCTGAAATTGAAAAAATAATAAGGCGACATTGGAGTTTACTGAGTAGTGGACACCCAAATGTTGCTGCATTTAGAAGTGTGCCGATGATGGCATATAGAAGAGCAGGCAACATCAGGGATAAGGTAGTACACTCCAAAGTACCAGATAAAAGACAATCCAGACAGACATTCCTCAAAACAAGGCGCACGGGCTCTTTCCCGTGTCTGGGATGTGTGAACTGTAAACTGATGGTCAAGGGATCGACGTTCGCACATCCAGACACGGGTGAGACCTTTGATATAGTGCATTATCTCACCTGTGATTCGTCATGGGTGATATATGTACTATGGTGCCCTTGTAAAAAATTATATGTTGGTGAAACCACTTGCGATCTAAAGACCAGGTTAAATAACCATAGGCAGTCTATTAGGAATAAAAGAAGAGATCTGCCCGTATCAAAGCATTTTGCCGAAAAAAATCATAAAGAAAGTGACTTGAAATTTATGATTATAGATCATGTTAAACCATTGGAAAGAGGAGGTGATCGATTAAGCAAATTAAAAAAAACTGAACTTAGGTGGATTTTTCGGCTCGATACCCTGAAACCCAAAGGGTTAAATGTAGAATTTAGGGTGACAGGAGGAATGGTTAGCTAGATACCCAGCCTACATAGCCTATACCCTGATGTTGTCTGCTCTCTATATGTAGTGAATTTAAATGGAAAACTACAATGATTTGCCTGATGGTATAAATGGAAGCTGACTTTTTTTGCCAGTGCCGGGCCGTATATAGATGGAGACGAGATAAATATGTGAGTTATGGAGGCATGATACTTTTGCCCGAAAATATTACCTAAAAAAAGATGGTGGATAGGTACTCGTGATGGGGCGTGAACGATCTGTCCATACGCTGACGCAGACTTGTCTGTGTGCGGCGCCTGGACGTGATCGACCGTACGTCATCGCGTTGGTTTCCACCATAGAGGTGACGTAGGAGCATTAGAAGCTGCGTGAACGGAACAGGGCTGAGTACATGCGCAGTAAGGAGTAGAGGACGCGGATGAGTGGCGTGTTCAGACACATGTAGAGACGCCTTCTCCACAAACCTGCTCCACAAACTCTCTCGGCTCTCCAGCAGGCTTAAGGCAAGGTAATACAGTCAAGAATTTTTTTAAAAACTGCACGGTTCACTTTATTATATACACTTTATGTACACATATTATGATGAATTACTATTGAATGTAACACTGATGTACTGCTACTGAAGTTGATATGCACGGCAATATATGGAGTTAATTATATGAATTGTAGTCCACCCATGAATGGGAGTGCACTAGTACTCTATTGGCTGATAATGGATGGTGTCATGCTGCAGAGCTGTATTTATTTTTGCACTATGCACTTTTTTGTTCACTTGACTTGAAAATGGTCCTGTGAGAGGACCGAAACGTTGTCTGACATGTGTGAATAAAATTCACTTTTTTACTTAAAGGAGTGCTGCGGACTTTCCTTTTCTATATATATATATATATATATATATATATATATATATATATATATATATATATATTATATAAAAATCCTTGTATGCAAGGAAGGGGAAGGGGACAGTTTGGTTGCCAATTTTGAACGGATTCAAACAGATTGAACCAAAGCCATGTAGGACATGGAGATTAAACAGAACATTCAAGATTATTTCTCTGCCCAGGGATTAACACAATCAGAGCAGCCTGTCGATCATTTGCTATAAAGTAGTTTTGTCAGGTCTTCTCTGCTGCCCTATTATATGGCTGTTGCTATTTCTTCAGCATCAGTTATTTCTGAGAAACGTCCTTAATATATGGACCTAGATGTCACATTTTGGATTGCCTCAACATAAACACATTTGAAACAATGGACATTTTTTTCCCACTATAATTGGGTTGGGACCCTACTCTTGCACCTCATGGAACATGGAGTGCGGGTGAGTCACATACAGCTTTAAAACATGGCATGCATAGTTGCGCACTGGTGCAATGGCACAGTTTTCATGTTTTTGTTTTCCATTAAAGGGAAAAAAAATCTATAAAAATACTCTTAATCACAACATCAGGAATATTGTGTACAACTTCCTGCTGCTATCTCTAAAGGTGCATTTATACACCCTGACCGAGCAGGCAATTATTGAGAAGGAACCATTCGTTCCCTATGATTGCCTGCTCATCAGTGCCATTGCTCGTCTTCTTACAAATTCATTGTTTCGGGGCAGCAGATCGCTGTTTACACAGCATGCTGCCTGGAAACAATGGTTTATGTGTCTGCCTAAACAATCATTTCACATGATCAAGGAGAATTTTGCTCATTCATCGGGTGATCTGTGGCACCTTTACAGGGGCCAATTATCGGGAATATTAAAGTTTTTTCCCGATAATCAGCCAAACAATTGCCCTGTGTAAACCTGGCATAACACTAAGAAATGGAAGGGAAAGAGCAGATAGTACATATAGTCTTTATTGAGCATATTTCACCATGTACCTAAGTAATAAACCAAATTACCTGGTAGCTTCATTATGGTCTCCTGATTCAAACATTGGTTTCCCCCTGCAGATCAGTGCTTCTCTTGCTAAAAAATTAAGCCCTTTGTATTATGCAAATTAACTGTTTGGTGCACCTTGTTGCACCAACAGTTCCCTTCCTTATTGCCCTTAGCTCCCCCATCCAACTCTGAGTGAGAGGGCCAGGCAGTCGTGATGTAATCTTGCCTGGCCTGCTTTCTAGTCCGAGCAACGGCAGTACAGCCCTCATGCCTGCTAGAACTGCATAGTACTGACTTCAGTCCTGGCAAGAATTAGAGTTCTGCACATGGGCTGATTCCTGAAGTATCAGAACAAGGGCAGGAACCCAGGACCAGGCGAGATTACATCGCCACGTCCTGGCTATGTCACTCAGAGCTAGAGAATGATGGAGCTAAGAACCAGGGCCATCTTTAACATGGGGCAAACGGGGTTTCGTTGTTCCGTGATCCGTGTCTGTTTTTTCTTCCGTGTGTCTTCCTTGATTTTTGGAGGATTACCAGACCAGAAAAGTGAAAAAAAAAGTCAAGTTTGCCTTGAAAATGATAGGGAAAAAAAACGGACACGGATCATGGACGCGGATGACAATCTTGTGTGCATCCGTGTTTTTTCCCGGACCCATTTTCAAGGCAAACTTGACTTAGATTTTTTTTTTTTCACTTTTCAAGTGGAAAAAAAAGTTTTAGATGTTGGTCTTAATAAACTCCTAAGGTGGATCTGCTGTAGTTATCAAGAGGCACCGTCCTCTTCATAACTTTGGCGGTTCCTCCACCAGTTCTAAATGTAAGACAACATCCGAGCTGTCTTACATTTAGACCTTTTTCTATGCCTGAAACAGACCTGTCCCCTTCCCTGTCCATGCCACGCCCACAATTTTAGACCTGGTGTGAGCAGGGAGAAGTTGTAGATTGCGATGCAACCTGCACCGAATATAGGCGTATCTCACCTTATAAATGACCCCCTTCATTTCTATGCAAAGTAAGCACTGATCTGTATGGGAACAACAAACTTTGAATCAAGAGACCATGATGAAACTACCAGTTTATTTGGTTTATTACTCGGGTACATGGTGACAAAAGCTCTTTAAATACAAATCTCAAATTGATGGTTATTTTGACCTGGTCTCCGCCATTACTCTATCATGTTGCTGCATGGTCACCACGGGGGGGATACAGGAGAGAGAGACAAGGAGAATATTAAAGGGGTTGTCTCATCATGGACAATGGGGGCATATCGCCAGGATATTCCCCCATTGTCTTTTAGGTGCGTGTCCCACCGCTGGGACCCGAACCTATATCGAGAATGGAGCCCAGCAAGTGAAGGAGGGAGCACTGCGCATGTGCAGCCCCCCCCCCATTCATTTTCTATGGGACCGGCGAAAATAGCTGAGCTCTGGCTCGGCTTTTTCCGTCGGCCAGATAGAAATGAATGGGTGTGGGGCCGCGCAAGCGCGGTACACTTCCATTCACTTCTATGGGGAGCCGGCTTGGTGGTGGCCGTACCGGAGTCCTCAAGCCACCACCTTGCAGGGCTCCATCCTCTATATAGGTGCGTGATGGGACCCGCGTCTATAAGACAATGGGGGCATATCCTAGCGATATGCCGCCATTGTCTATGATGAGACAACCCCTTTAATGCTGATGCTTGCGACACACTTTGGTTTTTGATATATATGCTGGAAGAAAATGTAAGTGCATTTTTATTTTTAAGGCCTTGCTCAGTACATGTTGTTCAAGGGATGCATTATTGAAACTGATACATCAGCCTAGTTTCTGTCCAAGGCTTCAAAATATGCAGTAATTGTGACTAGGTCTGAATGGTGCTACACAGTACACAGACCAGTGAGGGGCACAACTGTGTTTCCTCCTGCAATATAATGGAGCTACAGTAGTCCACTTGACGCCTGAGTTAAACACATAGTGAGTGATTCTTGCATTTCAAAGGCACAATGTGCTTTCCTTGGAGAGAGTCAGGAGGGGGATGAGAACCAAAGGCTGTTGGAAACCTTTTAATTAGTACTAATTACCTCAGAAGAACACGTTGGGGGCGTAGAAAGGATTTGTGTCAGCGAACAGGGAGATCAAAGATTGCGTTGCTAGCATTTTAATCTGTTGGCTATAAAAATAAGGATGAGCTGATAATAGGGCCCGAGAGAAAGTAAAACTTGTACCATGGACCATTGTGTTTTCCTAAGGCCACTTTACTGCTCTTTTATTTTCTATTACTGTATTTTTAAAAGGAAAGAAATAATATAACAAATGCAGTATGAGAGTCAACACATCCCATAATATACATTTTTGTTCTAAGTGCTTTTATGGACGCTTCAGATAACATATCTATCATACTGAATATTGTATTTTGTTGGTTATTAAAGCTTAGAAGGGCTCTTACATCCTTAAGTGGGTTGTCTGGTTGATATTTTTCTATTGTTCACAGATTAGGAAATTATGCACTTTTCTAATGTGCATGTATTACATTCTGCTAACATACCTTTCTTCTATAGGTACAGTGGGCCCCTATCTTTAAACAAAAGTGGTATAACCAGCAGATTAGTCCGTAGCAATGCTTCCCATGGGCTAACATAGACTAAACATGGTGTCAGTCATGTGACCCCTAGTATTTGGTTATCACTGTCCAGGGATCAGGTAATTACAGAGGAGCAGAACCTCCAGCAGCATCCCATCATGTCTGTCAGTGCCTGTGCAGCTCTTCCATTATACTTCCTGTCTCCTCTGTGGACAGGTTTTTTTTACAGATAATTTATTAAAGGGGATGTGGAGTGTAATGACATTGATGACCTATCCTCAGGATAGGTCAACAATATTGGATATTTTGGAGGTCCAACTCTTTGCACCTCTGCTGATCAGCTGTTTGCAGAGGCCACAAGCGCCATGTTCCCTTCAGTGTTTAAATGTACGCCGTTTAGATGGTAGTGGTTGTGCAGTGTGATCACAACTGTACATTCCATTCACTTGCATTGTAATTTTTGGAGGGTGACTGCAAATCATCCCTTCCATAACCAGCATAACTCCAATGTGTTCACGTTTCATTTGTGGGGTGTCTGATCTTTCATTCTGCATAGTATGTACTATACCATGCACCTCATAGTATAGTACATACTAACTTTCAGATTCATAAAGTAGTAAGTAGCATAGAGGCTTATTGAACAATGGGGTTCAATAAATCCATGATCCTCTAGAACAGGGATGCTTAACCTGCGGCCCTCCATCTGTTGTAAAACTACAATTCCCACAATGCCCTGCTGTAGGCTGATAGCTGTAGGCTGTTCAGGCATGCTGGGAGTTGTAGTTTTGCAACAGCTGGAGGGCCGCAGGTTTAGCATGCCTGCTCTAGAAGATAACCTCCTATTTGGTGTCTGCAGTAATGGAAGTCTTCAGTATCTTGCTATTGTTGTTGGCAAAATTGCTGAGTCATCATGACTCCTGTAGTGTTGGTGTAGTTGTTATAAATTCATTAAAGGGGTTATCCCACAAAAAATATTCTACAGTTTTCAAACAGTTCCTGGATCTGAATACCTTTGTTATTGCATGTAATTAAACAGTTAGCATAGCCACTGAGATATTCAATAAAATGTATCTGTATCTGTATAGCGCTATCGTGATCCTCTTCCTCCTGCTGTCAGCTGTGCTGTGAACTGGCGCACACAGCAAGAGGTCACAGAGCACCCTCATGCTGTGCGCAGCCGACAGCCGAGGACCATGAAGCAGTGAGTACTTAGCCTTCACCGCTTCCTGGTCCTCCGGTACTAATGAGTGCTTCCATAATGGAAGCACTCATTAGTATTCGCCCCATTAGACGCAGGGACATTTTTCCCCAACTTTGCGTCTTATGGGGGCGAAAATACGGTATATCTTCTCGGATTGTGGGCTTTGGACAGGCGTTTACATAAAGGCAGACCCCTCCTCCTCTCCGGTTTTGACAATCCTTTCTAAACAGACTGTAACCTTGTACATTAACTGCCCAGTCACAACTATTATCCAGCCATGTTTCAGTTATTCCCACTATATCATAGTCCTCCTCACACATCACTAATTTCAGTTCCCCAGTTTTATTAGTCAGGCTTCTGGCATTAGTATACATACAATTAAGAGATTTATGTATATTTTTTACCCTACACCTTTCCTTCTGAACTGTTGTAGTCCCTCCTTCCATTCCTCCCCAGTCCCATTACCTTGCCCCTGGTCTCTATCAGCACTATCTATCTTCCCATCCAATAAAGTCATTTCTAGCTTTGTTAGAGATTGTCGTGTATTGTGTACTGTCTGATTTTCATTTTTTACATTAGTCATGGAATAACCCCTTTAATATTTATATTTATTATTTCTAATTACATAAAATAAAAGGTGACTATGTCATTTAATTGTATTAGTTTTGTTATTTGGTCTGTAAAAGATAAAGGGGCACATTTATTAAGACTGACGATTTAGTCGCCATCCTTAATTGTGCCTGCACTGTTGGTAGAAGTGTCAAAGTTATGTGCAGATGCATGCGCCTACAAATCCTTGTCACTTCCTCCAGTAGGACGTGCAACAATCTAAAATCTACGCCAGCTCCCTTTGCTGGTGTAGTTTTAAATAATTTTGTATACCAAAAACTGGCATACAAAAAAATGAATGAGATGAGCCTGCCAGCCCACCGTCTTTCCCTCCTACACTATGCCCACTTTGTGGCGTGAGCGGGGAAAAGTCGCAGATTTTGTTGCAGAATGAAATGTGACAAAATCGAGCATAAAAGTGGCATAATATCAGTACATAATGGGCCCCAAAGGCCAGAGGCTTCTTTAGACAAATGAATACATTAATAAAAGGCCTATTAGTTTGTCCATAGAGAAGAGTCTGTCTAAAGGCCTTCTGACAGCATAACAAGTGTGCTATGGTAAAGTTCATACACCATAATCTTTGAATGAATTTTCCTATCTTATAAGTTCAGTGCTGCCTCTGTTCTGCAGCCCTTAACTTTCAGATTTTTATGGGGTCGGTGATTTGTATCTTTATAGATAGCACAGGCAAGCGACACTCTGATGATGTCATTGCACTGCTTGCCTGTGCTTGCATGTTCCTGAGGCTGCAAGTGAAACATTTTAATTTAACTTTGGCAGAGATGGACACTGGTGTGATCTGCCAGTGACTGCTGTGTATAACAGCTTCAAGGCTGGCAAGGACAGGAGCTGCTATGCATGCCTCCACAGAAGCAGAAACTTACCCCCACTATTCAGTCACAGCCACTCCTACTAGATTTTAGTGGTGGCCGTATCCCCTGACAATGACCAGTGTCATGAATGAAGTTATGAATGAATTACTAGCAGTCTGCAGTAAGAGTACAGAGGGGTGTTAACATGTTGGGGTGTGTACCTGCACAGTAAATGGCAGCACTGATTGGATAGAATGAGTTTGTGCAGGTAAACATCCCAACTTGTTACCACCCCTCTGTACCCCTAGGCCTCTTTCACACGGGCGTCGCGTGTGAGGGCCGGTTAGGATGCGGGTGTGTCGCGGGACAGTGCGAGTGCAAAGCGTTTTAATGCATTTTGCACGCTCATGAGAAAAATCTGCATATTTGGTACCCAGACCCGAACCCTGACGACTTCACTGAAGTTCGGGCTTGGGTTAGGTGTTGTGCAAATTTTATTATTTTCCCTTATAACATGGTTATAAGGGAAAATAATAGCATTCTTAATATAGAATGCTTAGTACAATATTGATGGAGGGGTTAAAAATAATAAATTTAACTCACCCCACCCACTTGGTTGCATAGAGGATCTCCTCTTCTTTCTTCTGGACCTGGCTAAAGGACCTTTGATGACATCACTGATCTCATCACACGGTCCATCACATGATCCATCACATTGGTGATGGACCATGTGATGGATCATGTGGGTCGAGTAGCGGATCTCCTCATTTTTCTTCTTTCTTTTGATGACTTCAGTGGATGGGGAGAGTTAAATTAGTTTATTATTTTTAACCCCTACATCACTATTTTACTAAGCAATCTGTATTAATAATGCTATTATTTTCCCTTATAACCATGTTATAAGGAAAAAAAAATAAAGAAAAATCCCCATCCCGATCGTCTCATACGCACTTGCTTGTGATTTTCAATCAGCCCCATTCACTTCTATGGGGCCTGCGTTGCTTGAAAAACGCACAATATAAAGCATGGTGCGATTTTCACACAACGCACAAGTGATGTGTGAAAATCACCGCTCATGTGCAGAGCCCCATAGAAATGAATGGGTCCGGATTCAGTGCGGGTGCTATACGTTCGCCTCACGCATTGCACCTGCGCGGAAAACTCTCCCGTGTGAAAGAGGCCTTACTGAAGGCTAATAGCAATTCAGTCATAACTTCTAGTACAAATAATAAAGTAATGTAGCAACATAGAGTCATAAAAATAGATGCCCCAGAATTATTATTACATGGGGAATACGTGAAGCTATTAAAACAGGCATGTCAGGAGTGGTGAAAGGTCCTCTTTAAAGGAGTTCTCTGGGAATTAAGAAAATGAAAATAGTTATATATTACTTTATTTTAAATATATTCCCAAATACCTTCCATTAGTTATAATAGTTTGTTTTGTCTACGAAGCAAAAATCAGGAGAAATAAAATGGGCACTTCCCTATTAATACACACAAAACCTGTCCTAATCACACAGGAGGACAATATATTTTATAGCACTGAGCTAAAGCGTTGCCTCATCCTCCTCTCCTACTTGTCAGGGATTATGATTCTGAATACAGATGATAAGAACTTTAGCTGAATCTCTGTAGGAATGGAGTTCATGAGGAGAAGTACAGAGAGGAGGGTGAGGATATGGCTAATGAGCAGCAGCACTTGTATGCAGTCTCCATTACCACAGTTTGTCCTGTTCGTCCTCTGTGTACTTCATGTTTCCTCATGAACTCCATTCCCACAGAGATTCAGCTAAATATCTTATCAGCTGTATTTAGGATCATAATCACTGACAAGTAGGAGAGGAGGATGAAGCAGCTCTTTAGCTCAGTGTTTTAAAGTAATTTGCACTGCTCTGTGATCAGTACATATTTTGTGTGTACTAATAGGATGGCAACCATTTTATTTATCCTAATGATTGTTCCCTAGACAAAATGAGCCATCATAACAAATAAAAGGCATTGAAAAATATATTTAGAATAAAGTAGTACTCAGATTTCCTCCCACAATCCAAAGACATACTGATAGGGAACTTAAATTGTGAGCCCCATTGGGGGCAGCTTGATGCTAATGTCTGTATAGTGCTGCGGAATATGTCAGCGCTTTGTAAGTGCATAAAATAAATAAATAAAAGGGTTTTCTGACAGGTCATCAGAATCTGATTGGTGGGGGTCCAACACCAGGGACCCTCACTGATCAGCTGTTTTGATAAGGCACTGATGCGCCTTCTGACAGCTCACCAAGTACAGCATCATACATTGTACAGCGACTGTGCTTGGCATCGTGCTCAGCCCCATTCACTTGAATGGGGCTGAGCTGTTTCTAGGCCACATGAATAAAAAAATCTTGAAAAACCCCTTTAAGTATTTACAGTTTCTTAATTCCCAGTGGATCCCTTTAATGAGATGGGACAACCCTTTAATGAAATACATCACCCAGACACTGACCATATCTGAATGATGTGTTGACTGCATAATGTTCTAGCACTTAAAGAAACTATTCCATGTTAAAATATTGGAAAATGAGTATTGGTTTATTTGGACCCTTTGTGTTAACTATATAGTCCATGAATGGATAACTCTATTTTACTTTTATTATTATGTTTACTATTTCAGTTACATTTTTGCATTGTATTTTCCATTGTCATAGTATTTTTTAAAATAGTTGTCATATGAGCAATACTTACAATGCAATTCAAGATGACATCAAATCCACATTAAAAGTACATTTAGATAAATGGCTTTCTCCCTTAGAAATACCTTCCAGAGGTGGTGGGTTATACAGGGGATATAATGTCGGCAGTAAGGTTGTTATGCAGGAGCTGACCTTGTGCCAAGATATCTTCCTTGCCAAAAACTTCAGTCACATTCCTACCAACTAGAAACCTCTACTGATCTCTAGTCATTAATCAAACCAGAGAGCTGTCTTGACCCAGGCTACTTCCCTTTGAAGTGTGGTGTCCTCTACTGTAGAGAGGGAATAATTTGCTGCCTGATTCAATGAACCATCAGCGGAGCAAGCAGACCTAATGACAAGTGAGAATATTAACCTCCCAGCACACAGAGCTGTGAATCCTTACTGGCAGTCTATAACTCATTCGTCACACCCAGCCTACCTTTGCCTATGTGGCTGTCTCTCTTCTTCAGTCATATGGTAAACCTGGGGACCAGAAGAAGGAGCCCATAGTCTACAAAACTAATTATCTTCTGTCACAGAGCTCACAAAAGGTAGCTATAGGTTTGAGCGGCCAAGTGACTTCTAATATTGAGAACAGTTCAAAAATGCTGTGCTGGTGGATGTCTGGATTTTGCATGACAGGTATCTGTGAGCAACTTGACAGGCGTCTTATTACTGCAACTTGCTATTCTAAGGATTACAAAACAACTTAACACCTTCATAATTTCTGCAAGCCAATGTTCTACAATGCATTGATTTGTGCTGTAGAATAAATGTGTATCCAATAGTTTGCAAACAATGGGGGTCATTTATTATTCGTAGTGCATAACTTTTTGTTGTAATTTTGTCACAGACACGGTCTGAAAGGAGTTTTTCTGCCGAATCTGCGACTTTCCCCCGCTCATGCCATTTTCAAGGTGGTGGAAAAAGGTGTGTGGCATGGGTGGGGAAGAGGGTGTGGCATGGCTGGGGAAGAGGGTGGGCCAGCCCGTCTCATTCATCATTTTTCACGCCAGTTTATGTAGTGGAAAATGATCTTGAACTACACCAGCCAGGGAGCTGACATACTTTTAAATCATGTTGCATGGCTGGCTGCACCTCTTGTCAAAGTTATGAAGAGGCCTGTGCCTCTACATAACTTTGGCACATCTAGGACCATTGCCTGGGTATTAAGACTGTCGTCTAAATCGATGGTCTTAATAAATGACCCCCAGTGTGTATAATCTTCACTGTGAAGAGATATTTAAACCATTTACCATTTGTTATTATATATTGTGAGCATGGTGCCCCAAATCAAATCAGTTTGCCAATTTGTTTGCTTATTTATGGCCTTGGTCCACCTTGAAGCTTTGCAGATAGAAAAGCCCATTAGAAGCAATCAGAAAATCAGATGCTCACCCACCTTCTAATTCTGCAGTCTAGAGGTGACGACAGGCATCGTTCAATTAATACTATAAGGGAAGGGATGCAAATGAGCTCTTAAGAAGCTCTGCCTCTAATGCCACCAGATGTAAGGCAGCTATCCTATAAGTCAATGTTCAGCTCCTAAAATAAGCCTTGAGACATGACTTGGATATTAAAAAGGCCAGCACCTCATCTGCAGACAGCTGTTTTGGGGTGATTGCCCCTCATCAGTGCAGAGCAGAAAGTACTGGCTTAACTGTGTGAGAGGCTTGAGCTATAGGCATGGTCTAGCTCTAGAGCTGTTATACAACATTTCTGTTTTGTGCATATCAAACACCTCCCTCATGGTTCCTGAAAACTCCCTTACAACTTTACCATTTACATGTTATCTGCTCTCCTGTTAGATTAAAAGACAACAAAAAGTATTAGGGAATGTTTCCCCTTTTTCTAGAGCCATGCTTGGATCCTACTTTGGTTCTAAAAAGGAGTACAGAAGACTAGATCACCTATAAGTGGTGCAGAGGGGGGGGGGGGGGGGTCTTAACGGGTAATTGTGAGCCATTCTTGTGTATCATCTAATAGGCAGTAGGAACTCTCCTCCTCATCATCCTCATCCCATTGGTGAGCCTCAAAAACAGGAAGGCCAGATTATAGTTTGCCAAACAACATATAAAAAAGCCTTCACAGTTCTGGAACAACATCCTATGGACAGATGAGACCAAGATCAACTTGTACCAGAGTGATGAGAAGAGAAGAATATGGAGAAGGAAAGGAACTGCTCATGATCCTAAGCATACCACCTCATCAGTGAAGCATGGTGGTGGTAGTGTCATGGCGTGGGCATGTATGATTTATTGATGATGTGACTGCTGACAAAAGCTGCAGGATGAATTCTGAAGTGTTTCAGGCAATATTATCTGCTCATATTCAGCCAAATGCTTCAGAACTAATTGGACGGCGCTTCACTGTGCAGATGGACAATGACCCAAAGCATACTGCAAAAGCAACCAAAGAGTTTTTGAAGCGAAAGAAGGGGAATGATATGCAATGGCCAAGTCAATCACCTGACCTGAATCTGATTGAGCATGCATTTCACTTGCTGAAGACAAAACTAAAGGGAAAATGCCCCAAGAACAAGCAGGAACTGAAGACAGTTGCAGTAGAGGCCTGTCAGAGCATCTCCAGGGATGAAACCCAGTGTCTGGTGATGTCTATGCGTTCCAAACTTCAGGCTGTAATTGACTGCAAAGGATTTGCAACCAAGTATTAAAAAGTGAAAGTTTGATTTATGATTATTATTCTGTCCCATTAGTTTTGGTCCCTTAACAAGTGGGAGGCACATGTGCAAACTGTTGTAATTCCTACACCGTTCACCTGATTTGGATGTAAATACCCTCAAATTAAAGCTGACAGTCTGCAGTTAAAGCACATCTTGTTTGTTTCATATCAAATCCATTGTGGTGCAGTATAGAGCCAAAAATGTTAGAATTGTGTTGATGTCACAATATTTATGCACCTGACTGTAGTTTGTAAGGCTGAAAAAAGACATCTGTCCATCGAGTTCAGCCTGTTATCCTGGAAGTTGGTCCAGAGGAAGGCAAAAAAAAATAAAAAACTGTGAGGTAGAAGCCAGTTCCTTCCCGACTCCAATCAGGCAATCAGAATAACTCTTCTCCAGATTTCTAGTAACTATTACCTGTAATATTATTATCCTCCAGAAATAGACCCGGGCTTCTCTTAAACTCTTTTAGTGAATTCAGCATCACCTATAAGGCCCCTGTCTAAGTGTACAGGTTGCACATACAGCTTCTGGCAGGTTAATAAATAATTACAGAGTATTTAAAGGGACACTGACAGGCAAATTCAGCATATTGTGTTATATATCTGACATTACAGGTCTTATACAGTCTATTAAAAGCATGTAAGTATCCCCCCTGTCCACCTTCTAAATACCAAAATATAAAATTTTATAACTTGCCTGTCTCCTCACCAATCTGCCCAAGGGGCGGCGTTTCATCTGAAAATGCGCCCAGCCAGCCGCTCCCAACTGCCGTTCTGTATAAGACCTGTAATGTCAGATATATAACACAATATGCTGAATTTGCCTGTCAGTGTCCCTTTAAGTTAGATATCAGAAAGTTAAGTCATGTGAAATTCGTCAACATGTAGCACCCTATGACATGACTAGAATATATTGAAATCTTGTGTCTCAAAGGACATTAAAATACTGTAGTCATTGAAATGAGTGTAACATTTAGAATACTAAAAGATGGAGGCCATGAATTCGGCATTGTAAATGTAAGATGACTCGGTTGTCTTGATAGTGCTATTATTTTATTCACAGCTTAAAATGTCCTGGACAACGTTGCATATTTATCTGTTACAGTTGGATATCCTTGTCACCTTAAGCACTTATCCAAAACCTCCTCCCCTCTGCTAATGAGGGCGGAGAGTAACCAAACAGCAGTGATGATTTGAAATTAGCTGTGACAGAGAGCTTGATCATAATTATCTTAACGAGGATAGGGTTAATTACAGTGGAAATGAAAGGTTCATTCCGGTTTGAGTCAAAAGTAACATGAATGTGTTTTGATAGTTTGCCCTTGCCATCGAATGTTTGATAGGGATATTTCCCAGCAGGACTAATACGAGAAGGGGAGTGGGATCAGTGTTGAGGTTGGGTGATGTTCACAGCTGGATTCATGCTTTCTTTTTACTGTCCTTATTGATAATTCTACCCTATATTAGATCTTCACCATAACATCACTATACAATAAATGGATGTAATTACATCCAAAGTAAATTGAAGCTAGATTTTCTATGAATGAAACTTGATTGCCATATTATACTGTAATACAAATATTCTTAAAGGTGTTGTCTCATCTTGCCATTACTAAGCTGAGATGGGCCAGGAAACAGAAGAGAAGGTCGGCACTCAGCTGTTTCAGTAACTCCTATTGTAGTAAAGAGGAACTACAGTAACAGAGTAGTACAGCAAGGCATGATATTACCCTACCATAAGCTTCCTGTGCTATGCTGGTTCAGTAGCTCCCATGCTACTAAAACAGCACATCTCCACTATTTACCGGCCCCCTGGTGGTTGGCACTTAGTCCCATCTCACTTTTGACTACCCCTTTAATTCTTTACTTTTTTCATGTTTGCCATTAGTGAATAAAAACTGCTGTAGGAGAGGAGACCATATACTATTCAATCCTCTGTGCGCCAAAGAGATAGAACTCCAGAGCGATACATTGCAAGAAACTATCAGAAAGAGATTTTGTGCTGCAGATCTATTTTGCTCACAGAGGATAGACTAGGCTGAATACATTTGTGTCCTCAGCCTTGGGCAAAACTAGACCTGGACAGGCTTACCAGCAGCAAACGTAAAGGAATCAAATGGTAAAATATGTTGCAAGGTTGAAATGTTGTTATGATCAATTCACATAAAACTTGAAACCCTTTTTAGTTATGTATGATATAATAATAATAATTAATATTATACTGCCAACAACAATTGTGAAGTAAGCATAATACTACCTTTATGCTTCCTGTCCCCAGTTCAGAGATTTTCTGGGGAAAAAAGGCCACAAAGAGTTGAAAATAAACCATTCTCACCGTCACCAGTCTCCTGCTGCTGCTGCTTTGATGAAGATCCTGCTCCCAATGGTCTTCACTGCTTGGTCTCAGCTTAAAGGGATTTGTACCTATGAAACTGGCTAATCTGGTGGCAGCTGAAGGCCTCTGTGTTTGTCCCATGTTCATATGTGCTGAGAAAAATGACGGTTTAATATGCGCCAATGAGCCTGTAAGAGCAACAGGGGCGTTACTGTTACTCCTAGAGGCTCAACACTCTCAGCAACTGCCGAGCAATCTGCACTTTGATTTGCAAGGCCAGGGAGTGTCAATATGATTTGAAGTTGCGAGAGTAGAGCCTCTAGGTCTAATGGGAGCGCCCCTTTTGATCCCTAAGACTTAATTTTTTCAGCAATGCGGGCACATATGAACATGGGACCAACACAGATGCCTTCAGCTGCCAAACGCACTTACAACAGGTCAGCCAGTTTCATAGGTACAAATCTGCTGACAGATGTCCTTTTACAAGCTGAAAATGCCAGGACAGGCCCGCTCTGCCAGTCACTGTGATTGACTTGAATGGGTCTTTCCTGGTGTTTTTGTCACATCTAGCCAGGACCAAGAAGTGAAGAGACGCTGGTACTGGACCCCTTCCCCGACAAACCCCTTTAACTTTTTTAATAATCTGAGCATAGTAACATAATTGGCTTGTGGGTCCTCTGCCACAAGTTTTCAATCCACAAAGGGATTTATCAAGACTGGCATTTTCTACCATAAATTAAGTGCATCCTCCAGCAGACCGCACACCAAGAAAAAAATCTACACCAGCTCATTTGTGCCACAAACGTTACATAAATGATGAGAAATCTGCCAGATGGCCCCCGACCACACCACACCTCTGCCATGCCCCCCTTTTTGGAAAGTGGTGGTGGTGGTGGGAGGGTAAAATGCTATTTGCACAATAACATTTTAAAAACTTAGTCTTTTTAATGCCAGTTTTCTGGTGTACAGGGATGATAAATGTCCAGGTTTGTAGCCAGCTCAACCTTCCGTGTGCTCCCAGGATTTGTGGTGCACGGACTCTCCTTGTAAAGGTGGAAAACTAAAGTAGAAAATAGTCCAGCATCTTAGATTCCATAAAATGGTGCTTTATTCAAGAAAATCCATACATAACAAGTGTTGCAAAAATATCCAAACAAACCCTACGCGTTTCAGACAACCTCCGCGTCCTTACTCATGGCATTAAGATAGATCTCCCCCAAAATGCATCAAACAACTGAATGTAAGTGGGCCACCTACAAAACATTTATTATTCTAGTCTTGTATATTACCATGGAGATTTAATATTAACATATAAATAGTATTGATATCCAGCTCACAAAGAAATAACGTAACTACAGGATGCTTGATAATCCCTTGTGTTATCTTCACTAATAGTATTTACTGCTTTGATCTTCAGATGAAAATTGGGCATCCAGTGGCTTCTGATACATTTCAGAATTACACAAAGGTCCAATAGACTGCTGGAATGAAAACATTTATTAGAGCAACTCTTGAGGTATATGACTGACTTTACCTGAGAAGCTAATAATATTACAGGAGTACACTTTCCAAATTCAAATTCCACTGTTTATTTTTAACCCTTGAAGTATTCTCGTCCAACGATGTGTGATATTTGGCTTTTGTTTGATGTAGGCACATTCATTTCTTCTATTGAACTTCAATAAAAAATGCCTTCTGTCTGGTTAACAATAACCGCTTACTTTGCCAGATTATCTGGCGGCCAGTTGGTTAATGCAGAAGGTCTGCTCAGAATTATTTACTAAAATGCTTGCGTGTCAGGCTATTTCTGAGCCTTCCTGCTGTCACTGTTGATTTATGCTATGTCCTTGTAGTGCACAAATATGTGCTATTGACTAGACATGATGCACTACTTGCCCCAGAGGACCTTGTGTGAGCCCAGAAGTGAGCAACAGGATAGACAGAGATGGAAGAGAAAACATTTAGAGACAGTAAGTTCTGCTCAAATATGAATGAGTTAAACTCCAAATTATACCCTCAAATCCTATGCTCTATTTATTGATGTTGCAGGGGAGCAGACAGAAATGGGTGGCTGATATTTACTCAGGCATGAATGATGGATGACATCTTAAATTTGTGCCCAGGGATTGAAGGTGAACTGTGACAGCCTTATTTATCTTGGGAATGAAGGTTGGGTCCAGGAAAGACTAGGTGCTTGGAGATGCCAGACATTGACAAATACATCTCACTGGCATTTTGGGCATTGTCCTTTTCCCACCCTTACTTTCTCTTTTTTTTTTTTTTTTTTTTTTTTTTTTTTTTTTTTTTTTTTACATTGTGACTAATGTTCAGGTGAATCTTTTCTCTTGCTGGATTTATCTTCTATTCTGCAGTATCTGATGATACCTGACATTTTGAGGTAAAAATCAGAGGTACAGTAGGTAACACATTTGGGATGAGAGGAGATGTGATTCAAGTGTAATTAAAATAGGCCCCTGGAACAGGCAGTGGGTGTGGACCCACTGTGCCAACGTACCTAAGGACGTTGTCCTGGTGGTTCCCTGGTATTCAACCTTTAACCCCTATACAGGGATCTTGACTTCACTGCAGGGAACCAACTAGGCCTCTACCTCCTGGAGTTGTCCTGGTGTAGTTTGCTGTTGGCCCACAGGAGTCAGAGACACTGGTGTGAAGCACCAAGGACTTAAGCAAAAAGCGTAGTCTGAACACATTGCAAAGTCAGGGCGGGCTGAGTACTTGCATATTCCCAATAGCAATTCCAAGGTCGGAGCAGACAGAGTACATGCGTAGTTCAAAGGTCAACAAGGCTGCAAGGAGCAGAATCGGTAGACAGGCAGGGTATGGTACCCGGGTATAAGAGATCACCTTCACTGGTTACAAGAGACTAGACAACCCCCAAGCTCAGATAAAGAGGTGAAACAACTGCACAGCTACGGAGACTGATCAGCAACTTAGCCAGCACCTTGAATGGGCCAGGAGGAAAGCATTAACGGGGTTATCCGCTTTTTTATATTGATGACCTATCCTAGGATATCAGATTGGTGGAGATCCGACTCCTGGCACTCTCAGCACCCCTGCCAATCAGCTGGCATTGTAGGGCTCCATTCACACGTCCGCAATTCCGTTTTTCATTTTGCGGAATGGAATTACAGACCCATTAATTTCTATGGGGCCGCACGATGTGCTGCCCAGAATCCGGAAATGCGGAACTGCACTTCTGGTTCCGCAATTCCGATCCTAAAAAAATAGAACATGTCCTATTCTTGTCCGCAATTGCGGACAAGATTAGGCATTTTCTATTAAGTGCCAGCGATGCGCGATCCATGGATCCGCAAAACACACACGGACGTGTGAATGGACCAGGGCCGTCTTTAATATTGATTGGACCCTGGGCAAAAATTTACTTGGGCCCCCTGGATCCCGCCTTCCCACACCTTAGCATGCAATCACGCCCTCCACCACAACACACACACAAAAAATCCACACATCTGGTAGAGTCCAGTGAATGACTGCAAATACTTCCAGTTCTGAAGACTCCAGCGGCTCAGGATCAGTGCTCTGGGCAGCTGGGCTCAGGCTGGAAGTGGGCACCGCTTTGCAGTAAGGAGACCAGGGCTCGGCTCACCCTAGTGTTACAGTACACTCCAGCCCCCCACAGTATGCAGTATAGCACTCTATAGTATACAGCACCACACAGTATGCAGTATAGCACCCCACACTATACAGTACCCCACAGTATATAGTAGAGCAGCCCACAGTATACAGCACCTCACGGTATACAGCACCCCAAACTATACACGATACAGCCCCCAACACTATACAGTACAGCAGTATAGCACTCCCCCCCACTATACAGGCCCCCCCACACTATACAGGCCCCCACAGTATATAGCCCCCCCCCCACAGTATACAGCCCACCACACAATATACAGCCCATTACACAATATACAGCCCACCACACAATATACAGCCCACCACACAGTATACAGCACCCCACTATACAGTAGTTTACAGTATATTAACATAACAGCCCCTGTCACCTTTTTCTGATGTAATCTTTACTTACAAAAAAGCTCCACAGTTAACTTCTGCAACACTCCTGCTAGGACCTGTGATGACCTCATAGCCATGTGACCAGTAATTGCTAGGTTACTGGTCGCATGGTAATGATGTCATTAAGGTCCTAGAGCAAAACTCATTAAGGTCCTAGAATTAAGATCATTAACACAGTACGATCATGATGCCTGTGTAGCCGACAGCCTGACACCCGGGGCAGTAGCTAGCAGGGCTCAAGAGGCAGCTGCCTTGGGCCCCCCAGGAGCAACTGGGCCCAGGGCAGCTGCCCCTTTTGCCCCTTGGTAAAGACGGCCCTGGAATGGACCCTAAGTGTATACCAATGAATATTTGCATGTTGCCTGTTGTATACCCACCTGAATAATAGCAGAATTTGGGAGCATTAAGTTCCCATTTCTCCAATTACACTCTGAACCTATAGAATATTTAGATGATAATGACTTATATGGACAGAGTTATATGCCTGTGATCGTAATAATGCTAACATTCGTTTTTCGCAATCAGATATCTGCATTTCCTATTTGTCACCCCTTTTTATTATATTAGCGTCACTGACTTCTAATATGAAACCTAGATACCCAGCATCAGACAACTGTATTCAATTTGGAGATTACATTACATTTTCTATTGACATCTGTCATTGGCAACGTGTTTATGACTTAACAGTAGCAACATGAATTGTATCTATAGTGTACAGTAAAAACTAATGGAAACATACGTGAAGACAGGTAATATATATTACAGAGATGCTGCACGTTACATTTCCTGTAGGCGGAGCTGCACTTTAACTGCTATTAGATGTTCCAGTGCTTAGTACTGTACTTTATGTTTTTTCTCTCTATTTCTCTCTGCAGATCCCTGGAAGGACTGGATGGTTTTGTGTGTCTGGAAGAACTAATACTAGACAACAATCAGCTGGGAAACCATATTACCTTTCCACTACTTCCATACCTGCATACATTGACCCTGAACAAAAATGAGATATCCTTTCAGACTTTGTCTTATAGTACCGTACTGTATAGTAATGCAGTATAACTTCAAGAGCAGGATACAAAAACACAAAGACAGTTTTCATTTCAGACGGTTGTCCTAAAATTATCCCTGGTGTACTTCCATTATTCCTCCTAAAATATATGTAAAATTTGACAACGGAGTCTTACTTGTGAATGTTATTATATGCAAATGAGCCTCTAGGAGCAACGGGGGCGTTGCTGTTACACCTAAAGGTTCTGCCCTCTCTGAAACTGCTGCGCCCTCGGCACTTTGATTGACAGGACCAGGTAGTGTAAACATCATCACATCTGGTCCTGTCAATCAATGTGCAGAGGGCGCAGCAGTTGCAGAGAGAGCTAAGCCTTTAGGTGTAATGGTAATGCTCCTGGAGGCTCATTTGCATATATGCAAACTTAATTTTTCTTAGCAATGTGACCACATATGGACATGGGACCAACACAGATGTCTTCAGCTGCCAAGCGCCCATGTCCAGGTCAGCCAGTTTCATAGGTACAAATCTGCTGACAGGTGTCCTTTAAATGTCTAGGAGAATTAAATAGTGATGAGCAAAGGTGCATTCAGGTGCTTCATTGAACTTCGACAAAAAATTTGATTTGTTAACGAATTGCATTCCATTTTATGGAACGGGAGCAATGACGGGGAACGGCAATCGCACCGCCCCTGTCATTTAACCTCTCAGATGTTGCATTCAATGCTGATTGCAGCATCTGAGAGTCACATTCAGGCTACCAGGGGGTTAATCAGGGGTTAAAAGAAAACAAAAAAACATACGTCATCCATTTGATCGCGGAGAGGCTGTCGGATTGAATTCCAGTTTGTTAACTTAAATTCGCTCAACACCGGTAATAACCATGAAGCGGAGCAGCACAGAATTCTAAGAAAAGATGCTCCAGCATGGAAATTTCAATGTCAATACTAGCATTTTAAAGCTGATGATTCTTTATTGCCCCAAGTTTAGCCCTTACTGTTATGCTGTCAAACTCTTTGAGTTAGGGCTCATGCACACGGGGCACAGGCCATGTGCACCCCGCATCACGGATGCGGACCCATTCACTTGAATGGGTCCGCAAACCTGGAGATGCAGTGCGGAAGCACGGTTCGAAATCCCACGGAAGCACTATGGAGTGCATGCATTTTTGTGGTGCGGATCGTTGGATGTGGATTGCGGACCCCATTCAACTGAATGGGTCTGCGATCTGCATTCGGCTGCCCCACGGTCAGTGCCCGTGCATTGCGGACCGCCATTTGCGGTCTACAGCACAGGCCCGGCCAGCACACGGTTGTGTGCATGAGCCCTTAATGTCAGCCATGTGCCCTCCTCAGTTCTGTATTACTGCCAACTGTATAACACATTGTGCTGTTGCTGTGTACGTAAAATAAATATCAGTTACAAGTATTAAAGCCTTACCGAACATAAAAATGTACTAGATGAGTTTACTCTTGAATTTGGGCCACACCATTTTAAACTTACTCAAAGATATCAGACATAAAGAGATAGGAAACAAAGATCTCACTTTGAACAATGCTTAGCAGCTATGAACTACTTATTTAACTTACATTCTTATCATAAAAATATAAAGTAAAAGCAAATCAAAAAATCTAATTGACTTTCTGAATGTGAAAGTAAAGGGAAACAAAATGTGTGTTTACATAAGTTTCTGCATGTGCCCTCTGGTGGTAAAATACCAGTATGCAGCATCTTCTCGAGTATGCACTGCAAGGGGAATGGATTGCAATAAACTCACTGCATAAGGCAGAAATGACACAGATCAGTGTAGAGTATGGTATGACTGAAACTTTAAGTACAGGATATGAGAGCTGTACATAGCTAATCTGTATTACATTCTTATATGCATAACCTTCTTTTTCATATTTAATGGGGTTTTGTAGGAGTATACATTGATGCTTTAGGATAAGCATTCAATTTGTGCTTGGTAGGGGTCTGACTTCTGAAACCCCCATTAAAGGGGTTATCCCATGATTAATGTAAATAATGAAAACCATACATAATATAGTATATAGTATGACAAACTCTTTCTAACGTAGCTAGAACCAGCCCCATTCATTGCTCTTCTATTTATATTAAGCTGGCAGCTCAAGGGGAGTGTCATTCTAAGAAGGGGGCGTGTCTTTATTGTGTAGTGTGCACCCTTTATGACAACTCAGGAGGCAGTTAAAGGATATAACTGAGCACGTGCGGCCATCTCAGTGAGCAGGACAAAGAAATAAGGTGGCGCTATACAAATATATTTTATTGAATAACTCAGTGGCTATGTTAAATTTTTAATTACAT
Organism: Bufo gargarizans; assembly: GCF_014858855.1. Classification (NCBI taxonomy): domain Eukaryota; kingdom Metazoa; phylum Chordata; class Amphibia; order Anura; family Bufonidae; genus Bufo; species Bufo gargarizans. The sequence continues at coordinate 202,332,557 of NC_058085.1, read as the reverse complement.
GCAATTACAAAAGTATTCAGATCTGGGTGCTGGTTTGAAAACTGTAGAATATTTTTTGTGGGACAACCCCTTTAAAGGAGTTGAAATAAGTACAAGGCTAAGTGTCACGAGAGGCAGGCGGCAGGCTTCTGTACCCCTGCGCTCTTGATGATCCCCGATCTCTTTGCAGCCTGGATGCTCACGGCGTTCGGCTGCGCCTCCTGGGTCCCGGCGTCTCCGTTGCCATGGTAATGGGGGACGCGGTACGTCCGGCCGCACTCCTTCTGCAGAAGCGGTCGCGTTCCTCGTCATCATGGGAACCGAGAGGCGCTGAGCGTGGCGCTCAACTACAGTCAGGGAGGATGGGTCATGTGACGCTGGCCACGGCACATGATCCCTCTCCTCCATTATTTAAACAGACAACCTGCTGGCCACAGGTTGCCTGTGATTTTGTCTCTTGGGCTGAGTGTATTCTTATTATTATCCTACTTGACCTCTGGTATTGACCTTGTTCATTTCCTGATCTCGCTTTTGCCCGCTCCCTTGGTATTTACGCTCTCTGATTTGACCTCGGCTCGTTCTTGGATTTGTCTCCTGTCTCTTCCCTTGTATTGACGTGACCTCCCGGACCGACCTCGGCTAGTTGAGCCGCCATTGCCTTTCCCATCACTTGGGTGTCTTGTCTTGTCTACCTTCCTTTCTATCCGTTTGCCTACGTCTCGTGTACAGCCTTCTGCCTTAGCTGTCTGTTCCTCTCTGTCTCTGTTCACTGTACTCTGCACTTACCTAGGTCAGGGACTGTCACCCAGTTGCGCCCCGTCACCTAGGGCAGGTGGTGCAAGTAGGCAGGGACAGGGTTGAGGGTGGAAGTTAAAGGGGTGCACTTCCTCTCTACCTTCCTTACCCATGACACTAAGACTAATTTATGGATTCTCTATGCATGGATAGACAATCAAGGGACTGATGTGCACTCTAGACCACTGTGCCCCTCAGTTCTGCTAAGAATAGGCAATGAAAGTATACTCCTAGAAAGCCCCTTTAATTTCAAACTCATCTACAGATTTGTATACCCCACTATGTGAAAATGTAACACCACAACCTGGATTGTGTAGTTCATACTTTTTATAATGGTTAATTGGCAGAGGGTTAGGCAGTCTTAAAAGGGATTATACAGTGAGGAGCAGAAGTATTTGAACACCCTGCGATTTTGCAAGTTCTTCCACTTAGAAATCATGGAGAGACAGAATAAATAAATGAAAATTCAGGAAATGATTCAGGAAATCACATTGTATGATTTTTAAAGAATTTATTTGTCTTGCACTGCTGAACATAAGTATTTGAACACCTGATAAACAGCAAGAATTCTGGCTCTCAAAGACCTGTTACTGTGCCTTTAAAAAGTCCACCTCTACTCCACTCATTAATCTAACTTAGTAGCACCTGTCTGAGCTCTTTAAAGACACCTGTTCACCCGACAGTCAGTCAGACGCCAACTACTACCATGGGCAAGACTAAAGAACTGTCAAAAGACACCAGAGACAAAATTGTGGACCTCCACAAGGCTGGAAAGGGCTTTGGGGGAATCGCCAAGCATCTTGGTGAAAATAGATCAACTGTTGGAGCAATTGTTAGAAAATGGAAGAGCCTAAAGAAGGATAAGTTGTATCCCAAGAACACCATCCCTACTGTGAAGCATAGGGGTGGTAACATCATGCTTTGGGGGGGATTTTCTGTGAAGGGGACAAGACGACTGCACTGTATTAAGGAGAGGATGAATGGGGCCATTTATTGTGAGATTTTGAGCAACGACCTCCTTCTCTCAGTCAGAGCGTTGAAGATGGGTCATGGCTGGGTCTTTCAACATGACAACAACCCAAAGCATACAGCCAGGATAACCAAGGAGTGGCCTAGCCAGTCTCCAGACGTATATCCAGTGTAACATCTTTGGCGGGAGCTGAAACTCTGTGTCGCTCAGCGACACCCCCCGAAACCTGACAGATCTAGAGGAGATCTGTGTGGAGGAGTTGGCCAAAATCCCTGTTGTAGTGTGTGCAAACCTGGTCAAGAACTACAGGAAACTTTGACCTCTGTAATTGCAAACTAAGGCTTCTGTACCAAATATTAACACTCATTTTCTCATGTGTTCAAATACTTATGTTCAACAGTGCAAGACAAATAAATTCTTTAAAATGTGATTTCCTGATGTTATTTTATTTTTTATCCCGTCTCTGAGTGGGAATGCACCTACAATGTGAATTTCAGACCCATCCTTGATTTCTAACTGGGAGAACTTGCAAAATCGCAGGGTGTTCAAATACTTCTGTTCCTCACTGTATGATTAGTCAAGCATAGCTGCATTTTTGTTCAGGGAACTTGTCTATGGGATATATAACGGGCTGCCTTGTAATACTACACCCAACTTCTTGTCAAGAGTCGATCTGTTTTCGAAAGAAGGCAGCCATGTCTTAGAACCACTTTAACCCCTTAAAGACCATCAATACACCTTGTTTCGTGGTAAATAAGGAGTCTTAGGCCAGGTTGCTGCCTTTTTTATGGGATTCTAGTCTAGGCACTACATGGGTCCCCATGCAGGAAAGAGCAGGGCCCCCACTGTCTCATACTTTCCATAAATGCCTAAGAAGCCATGCCAAGGACACAGCCTAAAATATTGGCTATTCGGTTTTCCACTGACAGGATCCTACTTTCACACTAGCATTCATAGGTCCGTTCGTGAGCTCCGTTTGAAGGAGCTCACGAGCGGACCCGAACGCCTCTGTCCAGCCCTGATGCAGTCTGAATGGAGCGGATCCGCTCAGACTGCATCAGTCTGGCGGCGTTCAGCCTCCGCTCCGCTCGCCTCCGCTCGGACAGGCGGACAGCTGAACACTGCTTGCAGCGTTCAGCTGTCCGCCTGGCCGTGCGGAGGCGAGCGGATCCGTTCAGACTTACAATGTAAGTCAATGGGAACGGATCCGCTTGAAGATGTCACCATATGGCTCAATCTTCAAGCGGATCCGTCCCCCATTGACTTTACATTGAAAGTCTGAACGGATCCGCTCAGGCATCTTGCGCACTTAGAAATTTTTCTAAGTTATTAATGCAGATGGATCCATACTGAACGGAGCCTCCGTCTGCATTAATATGATCGGATCCGTTCAGAACGGATCCGATCAAGCGCTAGTGTGAAAGTAGCCTTAGGCTTCTTTTGCGCTTGTGGTAAGGCCTCCAGCAGGCAGTTCTGGCAGAGAACAGTCTGCTGGAGCTCTCTGAATTCATTATAGCTGGATGTTACCTCAATGCCTGCTGACCCCATTGACTATAACGGTGTCCAGCGGAGATCTGGCCGCTACCCTGCAAATATGCCAGGATTTGACTGGATAAATAACACTTCATGCATTGTGGTAACATCTGGCTATACCGGATCCAGAGACCTCCAGCAGGCTGTCCTCTCCTGGAATAGCCTGCCGGGAGAAACAGGTCACTAAGGGGTTAAAACACCTAATGTAACATAGTGAAACATAATTGTCTAGTGTACCATGTAATCATATCATCGTATTGTCTTAACATTTACTGAAATACCTGACTGAGGTAGAGCACCTTTTGGACACATTAGCCACATCTGCTCCAGCTCTGGAATATCTCAGCTTGCTTGGTAACCAGGCCTGTCCAAATGAACTTGTAAGCACAGAGAAAGATGAAGACGATTACCAAAGATACAGGTCAGTAGTGCTCAGGCTATGCTTGTAGCTGCATACACTGTCACCTTCATAAATTCCATCAGAGCTTTACAATGTTAATAGTTCATGCAATTTTTGAGATTCTTCTGGCTTTTTGAGATTTGAAATTGCCTTTTAATATTATTATTTTCATGTGTTTTTTTTATTGTGTTCCGGACTACAAAAATGTTTAGCCAACGAAAAATGTACATTTTCTCATGAATTGTCATCCTTTTCTCATTAATCCTCATCCTTGCCTAAGTTTATGTCCTGTTTCTCCCACATAGACATTTAGTGCAGATAATCAGGTACACAACATTGGATGTAGAACACGTGAATGTCCCAAGGATCCTATAGTCCTGCTTTGTTTTAGGGATGCAGATCTTGTCTGTTGTCATTACATGGGAACAGGTTTTGCATCCTCTTACATTACAGGAATAAGTTTCTTCTTGTGTGGTATATGGCAATGAACTCCTAATCGGAACATTTTTCAGATTTGGAGATTGTCGGTAACATAGCAAGGGATGATCTGGGATTGTTTTTAGCTGGTCATTCTTAGGTAGGACATGATTAAATTTTTTTTGCAGTTTTCCTCAGTACCTTCAGTTGTGGGTTGTAGATCACTGCCAGAATAACACGCTGGCTCCGACTGCTGTCACATGACCTCCACGTCATGTAACCTATGATGCCCATGTGAAAGGAGGCTGGGCTGGATGTGGATGATGTCATGCGATTGCAAGTGTCACGATCACATGACCCGTTATCTTGGGGAAAAGACGCATTATTGAAATAACTTATGTGATTGCTGGTATTGCAATCACATGACATATGTTCTCAACAGTCCATGTGTGAGGATTCTAGTGGGGAAAGGAGGACATTAATGTAGTGGTGGACATTATCTGGGCTAAGTGTAATTGATATGGAATTGATATGACCATAGTGATTAAATGAGGAAAAGTGATTGAATAAATAAAAGTGATAGAATGAATTAAAAAAATGGGAAAACGGAAATCTCTATCCTGGAATAATGGATGTACATAGGTTCTTGCACAGTAGATTAAATGAAAATACATGTGGCATGATTGTGTTTACTTTATTATTTGTACATTGCGTGCTGTACATTGTGTTTGTATTTGCAACTGTAGGAAGAGGGTATCCAAGTGTGCTCTTAGCAAGCTCTGCCTCTAAGCCACCAGATATAAGGTAGCTATGCCAAAAGTCAAAGTTTGACCTTTTAAACAGGCCTTAAGACATGACTTGGATAATAATTAAGTCACTCCCAGCTTAGTGGAACAGCGTAACCAATGTTGACATACTTGTTTTCCATGGCATCATCACAACGGCATACAAGGAGATTGACCCTTGACCTTTGTAGGGGCAGGAACAGAGAGAGGTTAAAATTCCCCCCTCCCACCACCAACACCAGTGTTTCCTGTCCCTACAGAGTACAGGGCAGAGAAAAGTCTCCCTGTATGCAGGGAGATGAAGCTTCTACCTATTACGGTTGGGTTACCTTTATGTTTCCCTGCCCTCCCGTGGTCCTGGTAATAACGCTGGGCAGGGGATGGATCGGGAGGAGTCACTCTGGTCTTATCGGGAGCCTGCTCCTGGGGCGACGCCTCCCGCCTTACCTCTAGTAGGTTAAGCCGGGTTAGCGAGGCCCAGCGCTTCAGGCACTTCCTCCTTGAGTTGTTCTGAGCCTGTGCACCAAGCAGCAGTGTCTCGGCCTCATGATGTCTGGAACGGAGACGCGCTCACCAAAGGAGTCGGACCCGGCACTGCTGCCATTCGTGAGTTTTCCTTAGGGAAAAGTTTTTCTATTATGCTGGTTAGGGAGTCTCTTTGATCCCCCACTCCTCTTTCTGGGAGACTACATGTGCAGTATATATTTTAGCACTCATGATGGGCCCCCCTATCTCTATTCCTCATGGATATATTTTTTATTTTAGGTCTCCAAGGAGGCACAAAAGAAAATCAAAAGATGCCTTAAGTGCATTTCTTGTAATGTCCGGCTTCCTGATAATTACCCCAAGAAGTTATGCAAAGCCTGCATTTCCAATATTGTCCATGATGAAGATCCCTCTCTGAAAGACGAACTTAGGACAATGATTCAGGAAGAGATACAGTCATCTTTATCTCACTTATCTTCCAATCCTGTGGATATACCCCTCCCCAAAAAGAAGAGGCTTAGATCTCCCTCCTCCTCCGATTCTGAGGCTGTGTTAGACGACGTTGCGTCGGTCAAATCGTGGAAAGAGGGGGAGGGGTCTCGGACGCAGGATCATCTTTTTCTGTGGAGGACATGTCGGATCTCCTAAAGGCTGTTAGATCAACTATGGGGGGTGGAAGAGGTACAGAGAAGCCATACTGTCCAGGAGGAAATGTTTGGAGGCTTACGGGTTAAGAAGACCCGTGTATTCCCTATTAACGAGAATATTAGGGACATGATTTTGGAGGAGTGGTCTGACCCTGAAAAACGTTTAGGGGTCTCCGCTGCCTTCAAAAATCGATTTGTTATTCGATCCTGAGGAGTAAAAAAAAAAAATTACGAGATCCCTAAGATCGATAAAGTGAATAAAAAAAATCCCTTCCCTTTGAAGATGCTTCCCAGTTAAGAGATTCCATGAACAAGAAAGCCGACCGCTTATTGAGGAAGTCATTGGAGGTCGCAATGTTTAACATCAAGTCTAATATCGCGGCAACCTCCGTGACCAGATCTATGTTCCTCTGGCTTAATGAATTGGAGGACCATATTAAGAATAAAACCCCTAGGGAGGAGATTCTAAATTCCCTACCCCTCCTTAAATCAGCCACCACATTTCTGGCTGATGCCTCGGCCGAGTCTGTTTGATTCTCAGCTAGGGATGGTGCCCTCTCCAACGCTGCCAGAAGGGCACTCTGGATGAAGTGTTGATCGGGGAATAGGACATCTAAAATGAAGCTCTGCTCCATTCCATTCATGGGAAAGTATGTGCTCAGCCCAGTGTTGGATAAGATTTTCGAAAAGGCCTCCGACAAAAAAAAGGGGTTTCCTGAAGACCTGTCTTATAAACGCCATTATCCCTTTCGTTCCTCCTCAAATCAGGACAGATCATACAGGGAGAAAGGGAAGACCGGGCGCTGGAGCTACCCCAAAGGGAGTAAAGGAAGAGGTTTCCCTACCTCCCATTCTAAACTAAGCGATAAACAATGACTCTGGGGTGGAGGGAATGCTGTCATCCTGGGAACTGACATCTTGGGAACTGATCTCCCAGAATCATTGGACAAAAGAGATCATAGGCTCAGGATACAGGATCAAACTGTCTTCAAAACCCCCAAATAGATTTGTAATTAAACGCTTCCAAACAAATCTATGGCAGGGAGTTCAGGACCTTCTAAAAATGAATGTGATTACTCAAGTCCGCCCCCCCCCCCTCCCCCCCTTCCTAGATCAGGGAAAGGAATTTTACTTGAATCTTTTTCTGGTAAAGAAAAAGGAAGGCTTGTTCCGTATGATAATACATTTGAAACCCTTAAACAAGTTCTTCTTGTACCAAAAGTTCAGGATGGAATCCCTAACATCGACAGTACCCTTGTTAACCCAAAATATCCTTATGTGTACAGTAGATCTACGAGACGCCTACTATCACATCCCAATCCATACCAGTTCCCAAAAAGTCCTCTGGTTTGCCATCAGAGATGACAGGGGCCGAATCCATCACTATCAGTTCAGGGCCCTTCCATTTGGAATTTCCTCGGCCCCGAGGATTTTTACAAAGTTAGTAGTGGAAATGGTGGTGTTTTTAAGGAAAGCGGGCTTGATGCTAGTTCCATACCTAGACGACTTTCTTCTGATCAGCGACAGTCTACATCAAATTGAATTACACCCTTCTATCAACACTACACAGATTGTGATGGATAGTAAACAGGAACAAGTCTATCCTCTCACCTTTCACAAGAATATGCTTTCTGGGAATGATTCTAGATTCCCAGAGCCAAGCTTTTCTTTCCCAGGACAAGATCACAGCTCTGCAATGAAGAATCAGAACTTTTCAGGTAAATAGGACATGCTCAAAAAGAGAAGCAATGAGCATGTTGGGTCTATTAACCTCATGCATACCAGCAGTACCCTGGAGACAGAATCATTTCAGACCCTTACAAATCTGGATCCTCAGGATCTGGGACAAACGGCAGTCTTCACTAGACCACAGGGTATCTATCCTACCGTCATTAGCAAAGTCCCTAGATTGGTGGAGGTTTTCTTCAAATTTGTCCAAGGGGACACCGTGGCAGAAGACTCCCTACATGCAGGTTGTGACAGACACAAGTCTTTCAGGTTGGGGCGCAAAGGTAGGAGACCATCTGTTTCAGGGAACCTGGCCCCAATCAATCAGGTCACAGTCATCAAATTTCAGGGGACTGATGGTGGTCTGGGAAACCCTAAAAGTGGCAGAGGAGAGTCTTCAGGGTCACCATGTGAAGATCCTCTCAGACAACACGACGTCCATCGCTTATCTCTCACACGAAGGAGGGACACGATCAGTGGCTCTTCAGTCACTATCATCCAAGATTTTCTCCTGGGCAGATCAAAAGGTGAGCTCCATCTCAGCAGTTTACCTCAAGGGTGTATTAAACCAAGAAGCAGACTTTTTCAGCCGCCAAAGGCTAGTTCAGACAGAATGGTCCCTGAACAAAGAGGTATTCCAGATAGTGGTGGACAAATGGGGAAACCCCAAAGTGGATCTCTTTGCCTCCAGGGCAAACTCGAAGGTGGGAATATTTTGCTCCCTAAACCCCAGGGACAACCCATGGGCCTTGGATGCGTTCGCCGCAAAGTGGCATTGGAAACTCTGTTACGCCTTCCCTTCACTACCATTGATCCCGAAGGTGATTCAGAAATTACATCAGGACAGAACTACATTAATCTTAATAGCCCCGTTCTGGCCAAAAAAAGGGCGGGTTTTCTTCCCTTAAGAAGTTCTCCATCAGGGAACCTTGGCCTCTTCCCATCAGGAAGGATCTTATGCATCAGGGTCCAGTTCTCTACCCCAATCCACAGTTCCTGAGACTGTCTGCCTGGATCCTGAAGCCCAGTTTCTGAAAAGACAGGGATTGTCCGACAAAGTAATAAATACACTGAAAGCCTCTAGGAAAAAGGTGTCCTCAGCAATCTATCTAAAGATATGGAAGAGGTTCTGTTCCTGGTGGGGGGACATTTCTCAAAATTTAAAAAGACCCAACATTCAGAAGATCCTGGATTTTTTACAGCAGGGGCTTGATTTAGGATTGAGACCTTCCACCCTTAAAGTCCAAATATCTGCTCTTGGCAGTTTCTTTGATCAGGATATCGCAGGCCACCACGATTACGTCACGAGTTCCCTCCTGGGATCTAAACATCGTACTCTCAGGGCTAATGCCCCCTTTGAGCCTATAGCTGACTGCTCAATTAAACATCTATCACTGAAGATGGCTTTCTTGATTGCGATAACATCTGCCCGTGGACTAGGGGAAATACAAGTGCTATCTCTCAGAGAACCCTATCTGCGTATCTTGGACGACAGGATTATTCTCAGATTATATCCAGGGTTCCTCCCTAAAGTTGTTTCCAACTTCCATCGCAGCCAGGAAATCATACTACCTTCTTTCTGTCAAAACCCCTCAAATAACAAAGAGTTAATATTCCACTTCTTAGATGTCAGACACTCCGTATTAAATTACATCGAGGCTACCAAAAGCTTCCGGAAGTCTGACAATCTGTTAGTTCTGTTTGCAGGGAAGAACAAAGGCCAGAAAACTTCCAAATCCTCTCTGGCCAGATGGATCAGGAACACTATCTCTCTATGCTATGAGATTCAAAATCTCCCATGTCTTGTTAACCTGAGGGCCCATTCAACCAGGGCCATGTCATCCTCTCAAGCCGAAAAGGCTGGCACTTCCCTTGATGACATATGTAAAGCTGCAACATGGGCCAGCGTCCATACATTTGTAAAGCATTACAGACTCAACCTTTCCAGAGCTTCTGATCTGTCTTTTGGACGTACGGTCCTTCAGGCCGTTGCCCCTTCTTGATATATATTTTGTATATCTCCTTGTATGCCGTTGCGATGATGCTATGGAAAAACCGGAAATAGTACTTACCGGTAATTCAGTTTCCATGAGATCATCACGACGGCACATTATTCCCTCCCATTGTTTTGTTCTGTGCTCTCGGGAGGCCTCCAGAAGGTATGAGGTAATATATTCCTTCCCTTCTCTTTATTTTCTTGTATTCATTACTCACCACCTTGTTTGCTCTGTTTTATTTTGGAAACACTGGTGTTGGTGGTGGGAGGGGGGAATATAAACCTTTCTCTGTTCCTGCCCCAACAGAGGTCGGGGGTCAATCTCCTTGTATGCCTTCGTAATGATCTCATGGAAACTGACATACCGGTAAGTACTAATTCTGTTTTTTTCGCAAGCTTTTTTTTTGTTCCTGATGCACCTTTTCGGTGGTGGAGGGTTATGTGATTTAGCATGACTTCATTGATCATTTCGGAATGAGTGTGAAAAGTACTGTACTTGTTGGAACCTTTTTGCCTCCAATTTAAAAACATTTTGCCAGAGGAAGCTTTACACGGGTTCTCAGACTTATGAGATCCAAATAGAATAATAGAAGAACCTGTTCTTGACACTTAATCCCCTGCTGTTTCTAGTGCTGCCACTCTGGTCCTTACCCCTGATTTTTGTTTCCAGGCTTCAGTTATGATGTTACTGTATATGGCACAGCCAATCTCCATCCTCAGTGGTTTCTTGCCGTATACGGCTGAGGCCAGTAATTGGCATCAATGGTCACAGCTATATCACTGCTGCAGCCTGTGAGGATCAGAGTTGCAGCTTGGTAATGGTGGGGTTTAAATGGTAGGTATATGATCTCTTATTATTTTATCACATTTTGGGGTCACTTGGGGGGTTTCTTCTAAGTTGGACAATCCCTTCAACTTTTGCCTCTGTTGAAGAGATGTATTGTTTTCAGCAATGTGGGACCTTATAAAAACGCAAAATTACTTGTCTTATCCTAAAGCTTTTTTATGTAGAAGTTTTGCTGGAGTTTAAAGGGGTTGTCTCACTTCATCCAATGGCATTTATCATGTAGACATAATTAATAAAAGGCACTTACTAATGTATTGTGATTGTCCATATTCATGGACAAAGCTTTTTCCTGTATTGCGCAAGCACAGCCACCTGGATACAAAAAGTGTATAATGTGATGGAAAAATGAATGCAGCCAGCAAAGGAAAGAATATGGATAACAACAATACATTAGTAACTGCCTTGTGTTAACTTTATCTACATGATACATGCCATTTGCTGAAGTGCGACAACCCCTTTAATTATTTAGCTACAGTACAGTGCATTATCTGCTTATGTACTTGAAATGTAATCAGAAGAAAATAAATATCAGGAAACTGAATGATCTGCACAAGAGCAGGAATCAAGTGCAACCAGGAGAGTCCCCAGAAAAATGCAGGTGATGTTTGTGGTAAGAAATGTAGCGTTGAGATCAAACTCTGTAACAGGCCCTGCAACTGTCTTACAGTAGTACAGTGCTCCACACATGGGGCAAAGAGAATATTTGGCGACATTCAGGCTCCAGGACATAGGAACGACAGAAATTTCAAAGCACCATCTAGAAATGCCTCTTATTGATTCTTTCCATCTCTTATTTAGTGATATTTTTAATTTCGTGAATACCACAATTTCTGTCCTGTTGCAAAAAGTCATTTATTTGAAGGATCTTACTTGACAAAAAAGCAGCTTCTGCTCCAGCACATTATTGTACCTTACTTTAAGACAGATTGAGTAGATTCAATGAGCTAATTCCAGGCTTTGTCACATGCAGTTGAGTGCATTTCTGGGCACTTTTACTTTTTGTGTTGGTGTCTAAATCACAATGTAAACAAGTTGGCTTTTATGACTCCATCTGAACCTAAGTATCTGTACAGGTTAAACACTGACGTGTCTAGTGAGCAGAGGACAGCACCTCAGTCATACAGACTCAGGATATCACTTGCCTGCTCTTCATACTTCACCTTTGGCAACTACAGAATTCCCCAGACAGAGAGTCTTAAGCAGACAGGAGCTTTCATCTCCCTTTGTTCTGTGTCTTCCAAATCAAAGAGTGTGGCTGAATCCTCCTTTCGTCCTGTGCCATGATCCATATGCAGCCAGTGATGACAAACTTGTCTGTGTCTCTATGGCGCCTTTGCCACTGTGAACCCATTTATATGGCCCCTTTCATCCTTCCACCTGAGTGTTCAAGCCTTAAAGAGTATTTTTTCACAAATGCATTCTATACAGCTGTCTGTATGCAAGGTTTTTACTGGGGTTGCCACATTATTTATATGCATACTGCCGATCCATTTAGCAGGTTTACCATTCAACAGAGCTTGGTAAAAAAAACATATAGAAGTGGTCATCTGGAAATTGAATTTAAGATAGAAATACACATTAAAGGGGACTTCTCACCTTTTCTTACATGTCTGTTGTAGTAACTACTTGCATTTCTCGTGTAATAACAATTCTGGGGCATCATTTCATATGACTTTATGGCGTGCCATTCCTTTAGTATCCCTACTAGAAGTTTATGAATGAAGTGTTGGCAGTCTGCAATTAGAGGCCCATCTGGATGTTGCCAATTAGGGGTATGTCCCTGCACAATCTGGCATTGCCAGCATTTCAAGTGTTAACACCCTGTTGGACCTTTTTTGCAGACTGCTAGCAATTAGTTCTTAAATTCATACTATGAATAATAGAGTAATGACATAATATACAGTTATATGAAAGATGCCCCAGAATTGCTATTACATGAGGGATGCAAGTAGTTACTAAAATAGACATGTCAGGAGATGGGACGGGTCCTCTTTAAATGGGTTATCTCATTAATACAACTCTTTTCCATATAACTTTTTATGGCAAATAGACAGCAAGGACAAAGATTCACTCCTTGCAATCTCCCTATATGAGCTAGAAAGGAGAGATTGGGGGCGGAGCTAGCCCCAGACTGTGATCGCTGCTTTACTCTGAGCTCTACGACTCCCCTAGCACAAGCCTACATCTGCTATAAGAAAGAAGGATGGTAAAGATCGGCAACCCCAAAGCAGGGGACCATTCCTCTACCAATAAATTGTTGCCAGCGAGCGGTCACATGGACAGATTTATCAAAAAAGCTGCCTCCTCGTTTGCAGTGCGGGAAACAAAGATGGCGCCGACACGTCCCCACAAAGCAAACAAGAGCTTCACTGAGAAATCAGAGGAGGACAGCGACAATGAAGAGCTGCAAAGCAGAGGCGCACTGCCGATGACCAGGCATTATCTGAAGTAAGCCCTCTGCAAGGCAATGGAACCAGTCCACAGCGAGATTTCAGCGCTTCGTCAGGACAAGTTGGGGAACGTGTAGAGTTTCTGGAGTTCCACCAAACTGCGATCCTGGCTCACCAGTTAGCTACAACAAAATCTTTTGAAAGATGCAGTACCTACCTAAATGATTTGCACAATGCCCTGGAAGACCAGGAAAACGGGATGGCGCAACAATTTGCATTTCAGAGGGATCCCAGAGACTGTGCCAACAGGTGACATACCTGCAACAGTTAAATCAATATGCAATTCCCTCCTGGGCCCAGAAGCACCCCCTGATATCATCATTGAGAGAGCCCATAGAGCGATGCTCGCCAAGCCAAAGCCTTAAGACCCTCCAAGAGATGTGATATGCAAATTCCTCAATTTCCAGAATAAATTGGCGATCCAAGATGCTGCAGGAAACTATATCATTTGAGGGCGCGCAATTTGCAGTGTACTAAGATCTCGCACCCTCTACACTGAGAAAACGCAGAGCCCTAAAGCCGTTAACCGACTGGCTAAGATCCAACAAGACCCAATACAGATGGAACTTTCCGTTCGGTCTCTCCTTTTTCTATGAGGGACGCCGCTTTAATATCTCTGCCTATACAGATCTAGATGCAGCATACGACCATCTGCAAATCCCACCACTGAACATAGAAAATTGGGAACTCCTGCAAGACTTAGCAGCACTACCTGATGTCCCTACAGTGGCTCCCTTTGCTCCACAGCGTATGCCAAAAGCCCAGAGAACCGGGAGAAGAAACCACCCATTGACGCCGAAGAGACTGGTGCAGGAAGGCTAAACGCTGCTTCATAACCAGCTTACAAAATGCCTTTTCTCCCATATTAATAACCTTTTTTTCTAGCAGGTTCCTTTTGCCCTTAAGGGACTTATTATTTTCCTCAAGTGCCTGTCCCTTTAATCATGCTTTTTCTTAAAGGGGATAATACTATCCTCATATCTTGCTCCTTCTTTCCATCCTTATTTCCTTTCTCTTTAAGTGCTGGGGAAGTCATACTAGGGTCTCTAGACCATTCTACCCCCATGATGTCTTTTTCCTCTAATTGCATTGTTACTTCAATGTTTGAGTTAGGCCTCATGCACACAACCGTTGTGTGCATCCACGGCCATTGTTCCGTTTTCAATGGGTCCGTGGAAAAATCGGAAAATGCACCGTTTGGCATCCGTGTCCGTGATCCGTGTTTCCAGTCCGTGAAAAAAATATGACCTGTCCTATTTTTTTCACGGACAACGGTTCACGGACCCATTGAAGTCAATGGGTCCGTGAAAAATCACAGATGCACACAAGATTGTCATCCGCGTCCATGATCCATGTCCGTGATCCGTGTCCGTTTTTTCCTATCATTTCAAAGGCAAACTTGATATAGATTTTTTTTGATTTTTCATGTCCGTGGATCCTCCAAAAATCAAGGAAGACCCACGGAAGAAAAAACGGACACGGATCACGGAACAACAGAAACCGTTTTTGCGGACCGCTAAAAAAAACGTCCGTGTGCATGAGGCCTTAGTTTATTGTTTAGTTTTTTTCTTCATTTTGTTTTATAATGCATCAATTGAACAATGGAAACTGAAAATAGACCAACTCTATCGTTTTTAAGAGCTGTCAGCTTGGGAATCACGTACTCATGCTCAATTTGTGAAGCAGTGGCATCTATGGTCTGCTTATAGATTTTCACCCAATACACACCCTCACTAACTGACAGTTGTTTACTAATTACTAGCTACACCTGTATTCTATCTCTTGTCTAGGCCGAGTTTATTCGTTTTTTTGGCCTCCTCATACCCAGGTCTTTTGAGACTTGATTTGTTGCTCCAGTTAAAATGAAGTTGTCTTGCTCATGCCTCACCAACCAGGTGATGCAATGCTCTGTAACTGATTGCTTGATATATGTACTTCAGGTGTCTCTGATCTCACACAAATCTTGTGATGTATTGCTCTGTATGACTCTGTACTATTCTATACTAATGTTAATTTTTTACCTGTTTGGTAAAAAAAAAATATAAAAAAAGAAAGAGCACTTTTTGGGTTTGAGCAGTGACTTACATCCTGTTGGGCTGAGTCATCTACAGTTGGGCACTGTAGGAAAATGTAGGACTGGCCACCTTTTTCTCCAGGAAAAATCATCTGTTTGTCTGGGATGCCAGGATGCAGATCTTTGACTATATGTTGTGCATCATTGCAGCTATTCTGAAAAGGGGTTGTCTTTGATAAATATGTTTTAGATATACATGCCAGATCTAGCTTGCCCTCTTGTCCTATTTCTCTCTTACTGTGCATTCAAAACATTTGTGTTTCTAAAGTTTTCAAGTGAACATGAATCTACTTGTTGACTTTCCAGTGGAATTATTTGGTTATACATGGCTCAAGAAAATAACCAAATAACCCAGGTGCATGAGTAGAGTCCAGCTTGACATATATCCATTGTACCAAGAGATGGATGTGGCTCACAAAGAAAGCTATCACAATGACAAATGTTCATCTTTGACTCTTGTCTGCAGGTACTTTGTCCTCAATAAGCTTCCTAACCTTAAGTTTTTGGATACAAGGAAAGTGACAAGCAAAGAGCGTGAAGTAGCAAGTTCCAGAGGAGCCTTTATGAAAGTTGTAAAGCCGAAAGACAACAAGGTGAGATTTTCTTATGATTAAAAAAAAAATCAATTTTCCAGTGCATTTATAGTTCATTAAATGTATATGCTTGAAATCATTCTGAGAGGATTCAGACAGTTTTGTTCTTCAACTGTAGGCTGTGAAATCTACTTTCATGGCTGTCTTTAATTCTGTCTGGATTTCTACATACAATAAGTTATGCACATGCATTTTAAATCCTTAGCTGCATAAATTATAAGATAAACTCTGTATACTGCATATCTGTAATTTACTACCAAGCTTACTGCAACTTAAATATTTTGATTGAAGACCCTTAAAAAGCCCAAGAATTATGGAAAGAACTAAGACTGATCAATGCTTAAAAGGGTTTTCCGGGAATAATATTTTATTTTCCATTAAACATGCCTTGGCCATATATATATGTATACAGTACAGACCAAAAGTTTGGACACACCTTCTCACTCAAAGAGTATTCTTTATTTTCATGACTATGAAAATTGTAGAGTCACACTGAAGGCATAAAAACTATGAATTAACACATGTGGAATTATATACATAACAAAAAGTGTGAAACAACTGAAAATATGTCATATTCTAGGTTCTTCAAAGTAGCCACCTTTTGCTTTGATTACTGCTTTGCACACTCTTGGCATTCTCTTGATGAGCTTCAAGAGGTAGTCACCTGAAATTGTCTTCCAACAGTCTTGAAGGAGTTCCCATAGATGCTTAGCACTTGTTGGCCCTTTTGCCTTCACTCTGCGGTCCAGCTCACCCAAAACCATCTCGATTGGGTTCAGGTACGGTGACTGTGGAGGCCAGGTCATGTGGCTCAGCACCCCATCACTCTCCTTCATGGTCAAATAGCCCTTACACAGCCTGGAGGTGTGTTTGGGGTCATTATCCTGTTGAAAAATAAACGATGGTCTGACTAAATGCAAACCGGATGGAATAGCATGCCGCTGCAAGATGCTGTGGTAACCATGCTGGTTCAGTATGCCTTCAATTTTGAATAAATCCCCAACAATGTCTCCATGCTTCACGGTGGGAACCAGGCATGTAGAGTCCATCCGTTCACCTTTCTGCGTCGCACCAAGAAACAGTGGTTGGAACCAAAGATCTCAAATTTGGACTCATCAGACCAAAGCACAGATTTCCACTGGTCTAATGTCCATTCCTTGTATTCTTTAGCCCAAACAAGTCTCTTCTGCTTGTTGCCTGTCCTTAGCAGTGGTTTCCTAGCAGATATTCTACCATAAAGGCCTGATTTACACAGTCTCCTCTTAATAGTTGTTCTAGAGATGTGTCTGCTGCTAGAACTCTGTGTGGCATTGACCTGGTCTCCAATCTGAGCTGCTGTTAACCTGCGATTTCTGAGGCTGGTGGCTCGGATGAACTTATCCTCCGCAGCAGAGGTGACTCTTGGTCTTCCTTTCCTGGGGCGGTCCGCATGCGAGCCAGTTTCTTTGTAGCGCTTGATGGTTTTTGTGACTGCACTTGGGGACACTTTCAAAGTTTTCCCAATTTTTCGGACTGACTGACCTTCATTTGTTAAAGTAATGATGGCTACTCGTTTTTCTTTACTTAGAATTTGTATTATGGCAAGAAAAAAACAGCTAACAGTCTATTCAGTATGACTATCAGCTGTGTATCCACCTGACTTCTCCACAATGCAACTGATGGTCCCAACCCCATTTATAAGGCAAGAAATCCCACTTATTAAACCTGACAGGGCACACCTGTGAAGTGAAAACCATTTCAGGTGACTACCTCTTGAAGCTCAAGAGAATGCCAAGAGTGTGCAAAGCAGTAATCAAAGCAAAATGTGGCTACTTTGAAGAACCTAAAATACAACATATTTTCAGTTGTTTCATACTTATTTGTTATGTATATAATTCCACATGTGTTAATTCATAGTTTTGATGCCTTCAGTGTGAATCTACAATTTTCATAGTCATGAAAATAAAGAAAACTCTTTGAATGAGAAGATGTGTCCAAACTTTTGGTCTGTACTGTACACATATATATATATATATAATGATTTTATTACCTATTATGCCCCGTTTCTTTGCTTTACAAACCAGTCACGTGACCTGGTTTGTTGTCTTGCTGGTGTCACGTCGAGTCACATGCCCCCACAAGCTACACTGCCCATTGACTCGACGTCCTCATTGAGGGACAGAGTCAAAGAGGGGCTGTCTCTATATATGTGCACTCCCCTCTCCTGTGTCCACACTTGCTGCCTAGCCTGGCACAGCTACATGACAGGCATGCAGACAGTAAATACGAGGGGTATTCAATAAGTTATCTACCCCAGCATGTTCTGTTAATGTTAGAGAGCTGAACTTGTCTGTACAGGTTGAGACATGTCAGGACATGCAACACACACAGTAGAAGTTCAGTCTGATGAAAGTGTCTACACTTGTTGCCTAGCCTGGCACAGCTATGTGACAGGCATGCAGACAGAGTGGTATCCGATTACACATAACACTAGTACATAGTGCTAGTATATAGTGGTCATATCTAGCTCAGGGAATAGGAGTCAGGTGGAGGAGGCAATGGAGGGGCGTCAATGGAGGTGGAATAAGGTTGTGCCAAGTGTGGACAGCAGAGTGGCTTGCATGTGCACAGAAGAAGCTCCTGCCTGACTCTTCGCATCAGTGCTGACGTTGCGGCAACAAGCAGTGCACCTCACAGGGGGCAGCATGTGACCCATTGAAGTGACAACAGCAAGACAACAAACCAGGTCATGTGGCTGGTTTGTAAAGCAAGGAAATGGGGACTAATAGGTAATAAAATTATATTATATATGTAAGTATGGCAAGGGCATGTTTAATGGAAATAAAAGTTTATTCCTGGGAAACCCAACCTTGAAAGGGCTTCCTCATTTTGCCTTTAAAATGCCTTTTTTTGGTTTCCTGAACTCCCATTTCTGCCACCATGTAGATGAAATATTAAAGGGTTTGTCCAGCAGGTCCCAATGTTTAGTAAAGTGCAAAGAAATTGCAGTGGGTGATTGCTCAGTCAATCCTTGGCCACTGCTGTGGCCAGTGATTGGCAGGGCGGTTATCTCCTGCCATTTCCTGTGTGTTAAGTCTGGGCAAGGAACTGGAGACTAGCATATGATGATGGCGACAATAAATAGATGATGCAATTTAGTAGTTCTTTTCTGAAGATACTAGTATGATACACAAATAATGTGACAGTTGCAACCAGCACAACACTTGAGTGTCTCTTAATCTTCTGATTGTCAACAGTCTCTAGAAACAACCGTTATCAGGGACAACCACAGCAATGCAATTAGTAAATACGAGGGGTGTTCAATAGGTTATCTACCCCAACATGTTCTGTCAGTGTTAGAGAGCTGAACTTGTCTGTACATGTTGAGACATGTCAGGACATGCAACACACACAGTAGCAGTTCAGTTTGATGAAAGTACTGGAAGTGACAGGATGGCAAGTGCAGTAAAGTGCAGGTCTACAAAGAAAGGGAGGGATTTGGAGCTTCTTTCCATGATTAAATTTCTTATAAAGGAAGAAAATAAGCCTAAGGAAATCCATGAAAGTATGTATGTGGTAGAGATGCATCTTCTTATTACCAAGTAAAGTTTTGGGCCAAGCAGTTCAAATGGGGGTAAGAAACCAATTGAAGATGACCCCCATTCAGGGTGACCTGTCAAAGCACCTTCCGAGGAAAAGTAAAGTGGAGGCCGTGATTTTTGAAAATTGTAAGGTCAAATCAGTGTTATAGGTCATGAATTAGGAATTTCAGTTTGCACAGTTTCCAGTATAATTCATGATGTTTTGATGGTGTCGAAGGTCAGTTCCTGTTGAGGCCATGAATGTTGACAACTGAGCAAAAAACTTGTTGCCAGCAGTTTAGCCAAGCGAATTTAGTCATGCTTAGAGAAAATCTAGGTGACTTCTATTCTCAAATTATTATGAGTGATGAAACATGGGTCCACCACCATGACCATATGACCAAACAAGAGTCCATGCAATGGAAGCACAAGAGTTTAAAAACTGAAAATAAATTTTGTGTGCATCAGTCAGTTGAATATCATGGCAACAGTTTTTTGGGATACGGAAGGTGCTTTATTACTAGATAACAATTACTGGAGATGCCTATGCTTCAACATTGAAGACATTACGTGTGGCAATCAAAGAGAAACATTGTGGAAAGTTGTCTGCAGGTGTGTTACTTCTTGCAAATCGCAAGCTGCTATCAGGAAATGCGGCTGCATGGAGCCGTGCCATGCGGATAATCTGCTGTGTGAAAGAGAGCCAAGCCCTGTTCCGGACAGCAGAGACACAGAGCATTAACATGATTGATCATGCTCTTTGCCTCTCTGTGATCTTTTTACTAGAGAATCACAGTGAGATAAAATTGTCAATACACAAAGTGAAAATAGTGTGCATGGCCAAGGTAGGCGCACTGGCAGCCCCAGGACTCGGAACAGGCACATACCATGTTACTGTTACTGTAGCAGTGAGCAGGCCTACAGAGACTCTCAGCAGAGGGACTGAAGAAGACTGGGTAGCTTAAAGGTAACACTGGTTGTGGGACGCCTATAGTTGCCTCTGGGGCTGCATGAGGCCCAAAAGCCACATGTTAGAAACCCTAAGCTTAGGGTTAACCTGCCAACCAAACAGTTTGAAAGGGGCAATTTCAGACCTGTTTGAAGGAAGTATGCAGCCGTGAACAGAATAATGAATAAGCAAATAGAATGTGTTATTGCTAATTGGTATCTGAGTTTCTATTTCAGTCAGTGTACATGCATGTTGTGTAAATGGTGTGTAATATCATCTGTTTGTTGAGGGTCTTTGATAATTGGGTGTCATTTCAATTTGGACTGGTGTTAAATTGAGGTATTAACCCTACTGTTATTCCCAGTCTGTTGTAAAGAAAACGCACTGCTACATTATTTTTATGGGTTATAAATAAATATGTAAGTGCATTTACAAGTAAGAACATTTCTGATATTCTCTCTAACATAGAGCTATGTAGTAAAGTTTTTTTTTTTTACTAAGTAGAATATGGAGCCACAACTATTTGGGTTCACGCCAAACACAAGTGAGTTTTTATAACATTTAATCATTATGTAAAGCCATGTTTCAGACAGGGTCAGCCACTGATGGAAGGGTAGAGTATAATGAGATGTTTTGTTTTGCTTTTGCGTTGATTTCTGTTGGTACATTTTCCAACATCAGGCAGGGGGCCATCAATACGCTAGAAAATACACCACAATTAGTGCTTGCTCTCATGTTAATTTCTGTACGGATCCCTGTAATTGTCACTAATGGCAATTAGACAGCAAAAGACTGCAAAGACATTTGCATTGTTCCCCTGTGCACTGTTAAGACAAGGCAATATGTTTAACACTTTCGGCACTGCAGCCATTTGTAGTGGAGCAGATAGAGTTAATGGTCATTACCTCATCAACTCATAAAGTACTCAATTATCTTTAATTTTTGACCCAATACATATGTTAGATTAGCTAGTTATACTGCCTTTAGGTCAACTATAAGTGCATATCCAGTTGTATGTATTAATAATCTTTGTTGCAGCCTCAATTTTTAATAGTGAGGTCCTCATGTCCGTGTAGGACCTGGTGAACGCTTGAAGACAATTGTCTCCACCAAAATAGTACATGCTCTGCGTTTCTTGGAACAGTACCACTTACGTCTATGGGTCTGTTGCAGACCATTGTACACACAGAAGAAACATTTGGTCATGTGAATAAGCTCTAATTGTTCATGTCATCTTTGGCTTTGTTGTGTTAATGTAATATTCTGTAAATAATCTAATTGTAAAGGAGTGACCCAAAATTCACTTGAAATGCCATAATAGTTAACCAGGGGGCATGTCAGCTGCTGAAAGCCCAACCAGTTATGAGAATAGACAAATGTTGATGGAAACCATTAAAGATAACTGCTGCACAGTCATTTTTCACTGAAATGAATAGGAGTTATGAAAGATCTAGTGAGTAGGGTTGAGCGAGCCCGAACTGTAATGTTCGGGTTCGTACCGAAACTTTAGGATTTTTTGACCCCGGACCCGAACCCGAACATTTCAGTAAAAGTTTGAGTTCGGTGGTCGGAGATTTAATGGCGCTTTTTGAAAGGCTGCAGGGCATCCAATGAACAAGCATTTAACTAGTGTGCCCTTAGAAGCCATCACAGCCATGCCTACTAATGGAATGGCTATGATTGGCCAGTGCAGTATGTGACCCAGCCTCTATATAAGCTGGGGTCACGTAACGCCGCACGTCACTCAGCTCTTACTAGTGTAGGGATAGGATGCTGCGGCTTTGAGGAAGAGAATAGGAAATAATCTAATATCAGAACTTGTTAACTCTACAGTTGCGATCTACAGTGATTTTTTTTTTTGTGTGGGTGCAATTCAATATTTTTTTACCCTGCCCTGAGCCCAGTGACACATAAAAATAAGTTTTATCCATCTGTTAGTTAGATGGGCGTCGGCGGCCATTTTGTATGAGTTCAGTGCACCAGCACTGCATAGGGACAATTATTTAATCCTGTTCTTTTAGTTCAGTTTTTTTAAGTGCACCTGAACTGCATATGTGCCAGGGGAAGGGAAAATAATATAGGTAATCCGTCTGTGAGTTCAGGGACCCAGGGATGACATATGCACATATTCAGTAAATCCATCTGTTAGATTCTGGGGGGACAAATTAATTATTTTTAGGCTAAAAAGTACATTTGCGGCCTGCACTGCATTTGTGATAGTGAAAGGAAATCAATTAAATCCATCTCTTTCATTTGTGGGTGAAAAAAAATAATATCATTTTTTTCCATAAACTACCTTTGTGGCCTGCACTGCAAATCTGATATAAATAAATAAATCCATCTGTTTCACTGTGGGTGAAAAAATCATTTTTTTTTTGTCAGAACGTACCTTTGCGGCCTGCGCTGCATTTCTGACAGCCCAATACAACCGTTAAATACTGCTGTTATATTGTGGTTTGAAAAAACACAATTTTTGTGCTAGATTATACATTTGTGGCCTGCGCTGCATTTCTGACAGTCCAATATAACCGTTAAATACTGCTGTTATATTGTGGTTTTAAAAAAACACCCTTTTTGTGCTACATCGTACATTTGTGGCCTGCTCTGCATTTCTGACAGTCCAATACAACCGTTAAATACTGCTGTTATATTGTGGTTTGAAAAAAACACCCTTTTTGTGCTACATCGTACATTTGTGGCCTGCTCTGCATTTCTGACAGTCCAATATAACCGTTAAATACTGCTGTTATATTGTCAGAACCTCCCAGGGAGCCAGTAGTGGGATGAGGAACCCACTGGCAGTAAGCAGCTGACAGCCCAGAATGCGGTACAAGTTTAGGGATAATCCAAGAGGGGTAGTCAATGTCCAATCCGGGTCGAGGCAGGCAGCGAAGGTTCAAGGCGGAAGACAGTCCAGGGGTCAGTAGCCGGGAAGGATACAAAGAAACAACAGGCAATAGAAGGATCTGCAGGGAGGCTAGGTGTTCACCATAAGGTGGAATAACTCAGCAATGAACCAGAGCTCAGGCCAGGTCTTTATAGCCAGGGAAGGTAGGAACCACCCTCCCCCGGAACCAATGGCAGGCGAGGAAGGTGGAAGGTGTGTACTGGGAATCTCCCTCAGCAAGGCTCACACCTGACAGCCGGATAATGCAGGAACTCTATGCACCCGGAAATGTGCGAGCAGCCTGTGTACTGCGCACACGCCGTGCACCCGCACCTCGGGCACCAGGTGTTCTACCGAGCTGAAGGGGAACCCGTGCCCTGCGCCGTGCCCGTGGTCCCAGAGTAGGGGTAACACCCCCTGCTTCCTGACAGAGCCCCCCACCAAGGAGCGGCCTCCGGACGCGACCCTGGGAAGGCCTCTCGGGGTGAGCCCGATGGAACGCCCGCACCTTGGCGGCCGCATGGACATTCCCCAAGGGCTCCCAGGAACGCTCCTCGGGACCGTACCCCTTCCAGTGGATGAGATACTCCAGGACCCCACGCCGGCGGCGGGAGTCCAGGATCTCCTGGACTTCATACTCATCATCGTTATTCACCTGGATGGGAGGTGGTGGAGCAGGTGCCCAGTCCGGGAATGGGTTGGCACGGTGTGGTTTCAACAAGGACACGTGGAATACCGGGTGGATTCCCAGGGAAGTAGGCAACTGGAGCTTGGCTGCAACGTTGTTGACCATACTCACGATCTCAAAGGGACCAATGTAACAGGGTCCCAGTTTTCGGGAGGGACAGGACAGCTTGAGGTGCTGTGTGGAAAGCCACACCTTGTCCCCGTCTTTGTACCTGGGGAATTCTGTGCGTCTACGGTCTGCCTGCGTCTTGTGCCGCTGCTGAGCGGCCTGGAGTTGTTGCGTTAGGGTCCGCCTCAGTTCTCGTAGGAGCCGGAGCTGTTGAGCCACTTCAGGCACTGGGACATCAAGGGGGAGATCCGGGAGAGTTGCGGGATGATAGCCATAGTTGGCATAGAATGGTGAGAGCCCGGTGGAGGAATGAAGCTGATTGTTGAAGGAAAATTCCGCGAAGGAGAGATGGCTCACCCAGTCGTCTTGTAGATGGGATGTGTAACAGCGAAGGAACTGTTCGAGAGTTTGGTTGGTCCTTTCGGTCTGCCCATTGGACTGGGGGTGATAGGCAGAAGACAGGCTGCGAGTGATATGAAGGCTACGGCAAAACTGGGTCCAAAAGCGGGAGGTGAATTGTGAGCCCCGGTCTGAGACGATGGAATCAGGGAGCCCGTGCAACCGGAACACGTGTTGGAGGAACAACTCTGAGGTTTTTTGGGCCGTCGGGAGACCGGAGGTCGGAATGAAGTGGGACATCTTGGTACATCTGTCCACCACCACCATGATGGTAGTACAGGCTTGTGAAGGCGGTAAGTCCACAATGAAATCCATGGCTATGTTGCGCCATGGAAGGGTTGGCACTGGCAGAGGCTGTAATAACCCAACAGGTTTTGAGGTGGGACGTTTGTAGAGTGCACACACGGAACAAGACTCTATGAAGGAGCGTACGTCGGCTGCCAAAGAGGGCCACCAAAACTGACGTAGGATGCATTCCATGGTGTTGCGCCTACCTCGGTGGCCTGCTGTGGGGTGGTCATGGTGATGCTGTAGTACAGGCAGTCGCTGGGAGACTGGGACGTAGATCCACTGTTGGTGGTAACAAAGCCCCTGCTTCATTGGCAGATGGGCTGCCTCCTCTGGAGCTGGCATGCTGGCCCGTCGGATCCTCTCGATCAAGGAGTGTTGGGTGGCTAGAAAGTATGCGGCTGGCAGGATCGGTTCCGGAGGTGCAGGATCGGCCTCGGAGGAGCACATACGGGACAAGGCATCAGCCTTGCCGTTCTTGGATCCCGGTCGATAGGTAATCTGGAGGCGAAAACGGGAGAAAAAGAGAGCCCACCTGGCTTGTCGAGGACGCAGTCGCTTGGCACTGCGGAGATATTCGAGGTTGCGATGGTCGGTGTACACCACCACAGGGTTTTCGGCTCCTTCCAGCAAATGTCTCCATTCCTCCAGGGCGTCCTTGATAGCGAGCAGCTCCCTCTCACCCACATCATAGTTTCGTTCGGCCCCGGTGAGTTTGCGGGAATAAAAGGCAACGGGATGGAGAAGCTGCTTCTCCCCTTGGACCTGGGAGAGAACAGCCCCGATAGCCCCCTCGGAGGCATCGGTCTCCAGAAAAAACGGGCAAGAGGCGTCCGGTTGTACTAGTATAGGTGCCTGTGTGAACAGCCTCTTAAGGTGCTGGAATGCCTGTTGGACCTTCGGGGTCCATTCAAACAGGGTGTTGCTCCTGGTCAGAGCAGTGATGGGAGCGCAGATCGCTGAAAAGTTCCGAATGAATCGGCGGTAAAAATTGGCAAAACCAATTAACTGCTGCACCATCCGCCGATTGCGGGGGACAGGCCAATTCTGGACGGCCTGGATCTTCCTGGGGTCCATCTCCACTCGACCTGGGGATAGGATGTAGCCCAGGAACTCAATGGACGAGACTTCGAAGGTGCTTTTTTCAAGCTTGCCATAGAGACTGTGGGTCCGCAGACGCTGGAGCACCGATTTGACATGCCGTTCGTGTTGTGGCAGTGATCTGGAGAAGACAAGGATATCGTCCAGATATACCACAACATGGGTATCCAACAGGTCACGGAAGACGTCATTGATGAAGCACTGAAATGTGGCAGGGGCGTTACAGAGCCCGAAGGGCATGACAAGGTACTCGTAGTGCCCAAACCGTGAGCGGAATGCTGTCTTCCACTCATCCCCCTCCCTGACACGAATCAGATTGTAGGCCCCACGGAGGTCGATCTTGGTGAAGAAACGGGCATCCTTGACTCTGTCCAGCAAGTCGGGAATGAGAGGGAGTGGGTACCGGTTTTTCTTGGTGATGTCGTTCAGGGCCCGGTAATCGACACAGGGCCGGAGACCCCCATCTTTTTTCCCCACAAAGAAGATGCCGGCCCCAACTGGAGAGGTCGAGGGACGGATGAACCCCTTCGCTAGGCTCTCCTCTATGTAGTCCTTCAGGGCCCTGGTCTCGGGTTCGGACAGATTGTACAAGCGCCCGTACGGCAGTGGGGCTCCAGGGAGCAGGTCAATGGGGCAATCATAAGGCCTGTGTGGCGGCAAGGCGTCTGCTCCTTTTTTTTCAAAAACGTCTGCATAGTCCCGATATTTGTCAGGTAGTCTGTGTTCAACGGTGCCCAGAACCGCAGGAGGGCTTGGAGCCGGAGACGCGTGAACAGGAGAACCGGAGGGGGGCGTGAAGGTGATGGAGCCAGAGGTCCAGTTAATCGTTGGGTTGTGTCTCCTAAGCCAGGGGATGCCTAAAATGACTGGAAACAAGGGGGAAGGCACGATGTCCCACACGATCTTCTCGGAATGGTAAAGGCCGATGCGGAGGAACAAGGGATGTGATTCCATGGCGATAGGTCCCGTCTTTAGGGTGCTGCCATCCACCAGATGCAGCTGGGATGGGTTCTTCTTAGGGCGCAACGGGATGCCTAGTTGGGAAGCCAGATCCTTGTCCATAAAACAGCTGCTTGCGCCCGAATCAATGATGGCAGAGAGATCAATATTGTTGTTGCCCAGCTGCAGGGAAACAGGGATGGTGAGATGAGACGAGTTGTTATACATAGGTAGGTTAATGCATACCGTGGGTGTCTCCGGCCTACCTTCGGGAGGTTTGATGGGACAGTTCTTCAGGAAATGGCCCGGTTTTGCGCAATATAAACACAGATGCAAGGTTCTTCTCCTGGTTCTCTCCACCGTGGACAGGGGACCCCGAACAGCCCCGATCTGCATCGGCTCCTCCTGGTTACCGTCTGTTGCCACAGGAACAGGAAGCCTTAAGGGTTCCGACCGGCGCTCCGTTAGAGGCGGGGTCTGTTGTCGCTCCTGTCGTCTTTCCCGGAAGCGGCGATCCAGGTGGGTTACTGAGTCCATCAGGCCCCCCAAGGAGCCCGGCACCCCAATGCGGGCGAGCTCATCCTTGAGCTGCTCGGACAAACCGATGCGGAATTGGTCAATCAAGGCCAACTCGTTCAAGCCCGTATCCGGGGCTACCTCACGGAATTCCATGATGTAATCCTCCACTGGACGTCTGCCCTGGCGGAGGGTGCGCAAGGTACCCCTGGCGGTTGAAGAACGCAGGGGGTCATCATAAAGTCTTTGCATAGCTGCGGCAAAGGACTTCCAAGATGCCAGCACTGGGTCATCGGCTAGTAGGAGTTGGTGCGCCCAGGTCTGGGGAGGCCCTGAGAGCAAGGAAATTGCCGTGCGTACCTTGACAAAGTCCGTGGCATATGTACGTGGCTTCAGGGAAAACAACAGCTCGCAGGAGATGATGAAGGAGCGGTACTTCCTCCGATCTCCTGAAAACCGCTCAGGGAGGCTGACTGACGGCTCGCTAGAGACCACTTCCAGGGTGCGCGCCGGCGTAGGGGGAGGCGAGGGTGGTAGCGCGGTGCGCTCTGCGATGCGCTGCTCCTGTGTGGCAACCCTCTGCAGCAGGTGCTCATGACTCGCTTGCATCTCCTGAAAGGCCTGCGTCATGAGGTTAAGTTGCTGGGTCATGGCCGTCATGGGATCCACTGCTTTTGCGGGTTCCATGGTGAAGGCTGAGTTATTATGTCAGAACCTCCCAGGGAGCCAGTAGTGGGATGAGGAACCCACTGGCAGTAAGCAGCTGACAGCCCAGAATGCGGTACAAGTTTAGGGATAATCCAAGAGGGGTAGTCAATGTCCAATCCGGGTCGAGGCAGGCAGCGAAGGTTCAAGGCGGAAGACAGTCCAGGGGTCAGTAGCCGGGAAGGATACAAAGAAACAAC
Source organism: Bufo gargarizans (assembly GCF_014858855.1). Classification (NCBI taxonomy): domain Eukaryota; kingdom Metazoa; phylum Chordata; class Amphibia; order Anura; family Bufonidae; genus Bufo; species Bufo gargarizans. The sequence continues at coordinate 202,304,517 of NC_058085.1, read as the reverse complement.
AGGCAATAGAAGGATCTGCAGGGAGGCTAGGTGTTCACCATAAGGTGGAATAACTCAGCAATGAACCAGAGCTCAGGCCAGGTCTTTATAGCCAGGGAAGGTAGGAACCACCCTCCCCCGGAACCAATGGCAGGCGAGGAAGGTGGAAGGTGTGTACTGGGAATCTCCCTCAGCAAGGCTCACACCTGACAGCCGGATAATGCAGGAACTCTATGCACCCGGAAATGTGCGAGCAGCCTGTGTACTGCGCACACGCCGTGCACCCGCACCTCGGGCACCAGGTGTTCTACCGAGCTGAAGGGGAACCCGTGCCCTGCGCCGTGCCCGTGGTCCCAGAGTAGGGGTAACACCCCCTGCTTCCTGACATATATTGTGCTTTGAAAAAAAACACCCTTCTTGTGCTACATCGTACATTTGCAGCCTGAGCTGCATTTCTGACAGTCCAATACAACCGTTAAATACTGCTGTTATATTGTGGTTTGAAAAACAAAACAAAACCTTTTTGTGCTACATCGTACATTTGTGGCCTGCGCTGCAATTCTGACAGTCCAATAAAACCAGTCAATACTGCTGTTACATTTTTGGTTGGCAAATTCACTTTTTTTTTTGACCGTGAAGTGATTGTATTAAACTTAGCTGTCACATTGTTGTGTGACCTTAAGAAATGTTTTTTCTTATGACACTGGCACATCCTTACTGTCAGTGAACTTAATTGTTACATGGTCACCTGACATAAAACATCTGTTAGTTTGGTTGGTAAACGCAAAGAATGAGGAGAGTGTCAAACAAGGGACATGGCCCTGGTCGTTGTGCTGCTGGTGTTGGTGGAGCTACTGTTGCAGGGAGAGGATGTGGTCTATCTGTGCCAGCTACAAACACAAGTGAAACACCTTCCTCAGGTGCGATTAGACGACAGAACCTTCAGCGTTATTTGGTTGGTCCGAATGCCGCCCTACGAATGGTGAGTCCAGAACAAGTGCAGGCGATAGTAGATTGGGTGGCTGACAATGCCTCTAGTTCCTTCACATTGTCTCCCACCCAGTCCCCTGCTGAAAGATCAGAGTTGGCACCTGCAGTTCGTGGCCATCAGTCTTTCACCTCATCCCCTTGCAAATCAGCCAAGCAGTCTGAGCCCCAAGTCATGCAGCAGTCTCTTCTGCTTTTTGATGACTCTGCTAGCAGGGCTTCCCAGGGCCATCCACATAGCCCTGCCCCAGAAGTGGAAGAGATTGCGTGCACCGATGCCCAACCACTTATTTTTCAGGATGAGTACATGTGAGTACATCTCGGATGATGACAAAACACAGGTGCCAACTGCTGTGGCTTTCTGCAGTGTGCAGACCAACAAGGAGGGCAGGAGTGAAGACTAGGTGGAAAATGATGTGGAGGACGATCTAAGTGCAAAGCATGAGCTGCAGTGGAGTAGACACCTCAAAAACAAGAAAGGTCCTCCTCATGTTTCCTCTTCTGCTGCAGTCTCGGCCTCTTCATCCACCTCTGGAGTGACAGTGGCACCTGCTACCTCGCAAATAGAGGATGTGCCAGCAACGCCACCACCTCGGTCACCAAGCATCTCCACAATGTCCCATGGAAGCGTTCAGCTGCCTATCTCTCAAACACTGTAGTGTTTCCACAACGACCGCCGAGTTGGCTACATTCTAACTTGTGCTGGTTACTGGGTGGCCACGCTGCTGGATTCCCTTTACAAGGACAATGTACCGTCCTTAATTCCATCACTGGAGCGTGATCGGAAGATGCGCGAGACAAGCGCATGCTGGTAGATGCGCCCCTGATGGCATTCCCACCTGACAGCGGGGGGCACAGTGGAAGCACAAGGCGAAGGCAGAGGAGTAGAAAAAGGTCGCCAACGCATCTGGGGCACCGCCAGCACCTCAGATGGCAATGTTAGCATGGCCGAAATGTGGAAAAGTCTTGTCAGCCTGCCACAACAACCAGCACCACCAGCTGATATGGAACGTCTTAGCAGGAGGCAGCACTTTAGGAATATGGTGGAGCAGTATGTGTGCACATGCCTACACGTACTGACTGATGGGTCTGCCCCCTTAAACTTCTAGGTCTCCAAATTGGGCACATGGCCTAAGCTTGCTCTTTACGCCTTGGAGGTGCTGGCCTGCCCTGCAGCCAGTGTAGTGTCTGAACGTGTGTTTAGCACGGCAGGGGGCGTTATCACAGACAAGCGTAGCCGCCTGTCCATAGCCAATGTGGAAAACCTCACTGTCACGAACTGTGCCCACAGCCAAGCTAAGCCCGGTGCAACCACCTCCAGTTGCTACTGGTAACATGGGGCGCCTGCCGGAAAGAGCCTGTCTGTGTAACACGGCCGTGACAATATATGGGTGCCGAGAATCAATCAAAGCATTAACTCCCCACACCCTATATTTTCTGCCACCAGGTTTGTAAAGAGAACCACACTAAACCTGAGGAGCAGGGATTTTGATACTGTAATTGCCAATCTACCGTCAATTAAGCATCAATTTGCTCCCTACTAATCAATATCTTATCGATCGCCTATGACCTATTGAACTGTAACACTTGGGTGCTATACCAAAAAACCTATTTGTCACTTTCCTGGACACAATAATCTTCTCTCAGATGACCCACATCTGATTGGAAAGTCCCCGTACATATACAATCGTCATACAATTAAATCTGAACCATAACACTGGAATATACAAATTCTCTCCTGAAGAAAGTTGGATTCTCTAGCTGTAAGTATTTCAGAGTGAAAGGAAATGTCACGGGGTAGATTCGCAGGTATAAAGATAGAGCGGAGGTGCACCCCCTGATCTGCCACCCGGTCCCCTGTCCCTGCCTACTTGCACAACCCGCCCTAGGTGACGGGGCGCAACTGTGCGACAGTCCCTGACCTGAGTAAGTGCAAGCAGAGAGAAAGAGACAGCTGGGAAGCGGATAGCCAATAAGAGGTAGCACTAGAGCAGACAGAGAGGTGGAACAAGCAAGGTACAACCAAAAACGGTAGGGCGAGGTGGGTCAACTAGCCGGGGTCAGTCCAGGAGGTCATGTCAGTACAAGAGAAGAGGCAAAGACAAAATCCAAAAGCAAGCCGAGGTCAAAATCCGAGAGGTAGAGTCAAGGTTCAGGGAGCAGGCAGAAGAGGTGTCAGGAAGCAGATCAAGGGTCAAATCCAAAGGTAAGCTAAATAAAAATATTAATACACAGCCTAAGGGACCAAAATCACAGGCAACCTGTAGCCAGCCGATTTCCTGTATTTATAGCGGGGAGTGAGGGTCATGTGACATGGCCAGTGTCACATGACCGACAGACAAACAAGTCGAGCACTGAGTGATCAGCTCGGCGCTCAAGACAGACCTAGATGCAGGGAGCCTCCCAGCTAGCAAAGCCGCCCTGGGAACGAGGCCGAACACAGATCCTCGCTGCCGGAGCTAAGCAGCAGGTCTGCGGCTGATGGGAGACCGAGTGTGCCTTTGGCGCCCAGTTACAGAAAACAGACAATTAAAAATAAATAGTTCTTTTTAACGGAATAAAGTCCTTCAAAACAAGATGCGTTATCAAAGATTTACAGAAAATATGGTAGACAAGACATAGGGCATGAAATGTAAACAAAAGGGGTTTAACATTGAAAAAATACCTTTCCTAAATGAGTATTATCTAGGCTCTTAGGTTATGTCTAGAGTCCTGCCCACATTTGGTATCCTGTCAAAGCTATTACCACACAACTCTTTCTTCTTCTGCTGTTCTCAACTGAACTCCAAAATGGCTCCCTGCATCCAGCTCACACAGACTCTGACAGGTTGCCTAGGTAACCAAACTCTTACTGAAATGGCTGCCAGTCTGGTGCCATTTCAGTTATTTCTAACAGAAAATTAGCAGATTAGAAACAGATTAAAACTCCCAAGGGGCAAGTGTACATCCCTGTCCCTGAAATGCAGCTGAATTTAGATGGATGTGTGTGTATGCGAAACATCATGGCGCTGTGCTATTGTTTACTATATTAATACACCACTATCATCACACTTACGTTCATTAAAATGAACCAGGCATGGATCTCACAGGACTTGTCCATACCTTGTGCAGAATAGACATTTATACCGGCCTCACCCAGCCATTGTTATACTCCAGTGCACTTTGTCTTTGTTTTATTTTTTATATTTCCCAATGTTTTGGTGTGTACCCTATTTTAAACAAAAAAAAATAAAAAAATACAAGGGTTGGCTACCTCCTCCTCCTCCTCCACTGCCGCTTCCACCTACACCTCCACATCCACCCCCTCCTCAATCTCCTACTCCACCTCCTAGATCAAGATTATTATATATATTTTTTTTGCGTATTTTATGTTATTTTAAGTCATTTCACTAGTTACATTGTTGGGTGGCATTTACCAATTTTTGGCTGTGATATACCCCTGCTCTACATAGTGGACAGGGAAATACATTTCACTAATTTGTCTGTTACATTGTGTGACATTCACCAATTTTTGGCTGTGATATACTCCTGCATTTCCTAGTAGACAGGTTAATAAATTTCACAAATTTTTCTGTTACATAGTTGGGTGACATTCACCAATTTTTGGCTGTGATATACCCCTGCTCTGCATAGCAGACAGGGAACTAAATTTAGTAAAAACATATGTTACTGATCGGAAGATGCGCGACTACAAGTGCACGCTGGTCGATGCGCTGCTGATGGCATTCCCACCTTACAGCAGTGGCTCAGTGGAAGCACAAGGTGAAGGCTGAGGAGGAGGAAGAGGTTGCCAAGGCAGCTGGGGCGCCACCAGCACCTCAGAAGGCAGGGTTAACATGGCCAAATTGTGGAAAAGTTTTGTCAGCACGCCACAACAATCAGCACCACCAGTTGATATGGAACGTCTTAGCAGGAGGCAGCATTTCAGCAACATGGTGGAGCAGTATGTGTGCACATGCCTACACGTACTGACTGATGAGTCTGCCCCCTTCAAGGAGGGGGTTATCACAGACAAGCGCAGCCGCCTGTCCACAGCCAATGTGGACAAGCTCACGTTCATTAAAATGAACCAGGCAGGGATCCCACAGGACTTGTCCGTACCTTGTGCAGAATAGACATGTATACCAGCCTCACCCAGCCGATGTTGTACTCCAGCGCACTTTGTCTTTGTTTTATTTTTTATATTTCCCAATGATTTGGGGTCTACTAAAATTTAAACAAAAAATTATTTTAATAATATAATAAATTAAAAAACAAAACAAACTGTGTTGGATACCTCCTCCACCGCTGCTTCCACCTACACCGCTACATCCACCGCCTCCTCAACCTCCTACTCCATATGGACCTCCTCCTCCTAGATAAAGATTTTTTTTTTTTTTTTTTTTATGTATTTTATGTTATTTTAAGTCATTTCCCAATCCACATGTGCCATGCTCTTAACAACATTTTGCTGCCTTTTACGGACCTCTAGCCCTTTCAATGACTTTTTTAGAGCCATTTTAGTACTCCAAAGTTTGGGTCCCTATTGACTTCAATAGGGTTCGGAGTCAAGTTCAGGTCCCGAACTCGAATTCTTTTGCGAAGTTCCGCCGAACCGGTCAAACCTGAACATCCAAGTGTCCACTCAACTCAAAGGTATCTGTAACTCATTAATTTCAGTATCATGCTTGGCCAGTTCCCATCTGTTGCTTCCCATCCCATCTGTTATTTATATATGGCACCCCTCAATCAGTATTTTGTGGAAGCAGGTGTATTGAAGTCCTCAATCAGTATTTGGTGGAAGAAGGTATATAGCAAAAGCACCCCTCAATTAGTATTTTGTGGAAGAAGGTATATGGCACCCCTCAATCAGTATTTGGCGGAACAGGTATATAGCACCGCTCAATCAGTATTTTGTGGAAACATGTTTATGGCACCCCTCAATCAGTATTTTGTGCAAGCCGGTGTATCGCAGCCCTCAATCAGTATTTGGTGGAAGAAGGTATATAGCAATAGCACCCCTCAATCAGTATTTTGTGGAAGAAGAATAATGGCACCCCTCAATCTGTATTTGGCAGAAACAGGTATATAGCACCCCTCAATCAGTATTTTGCAGAAACAGGTTTATGGCACCCCTCAATCAGTATTTTGTGGAAGCAGGTGTATCGCAACCCTCAATCAGTATTTGGTGGAAGAAGGTGTATAGTAATAGCACCCCTCAATCAGTATTTTGTGGAAGAAGGTATATGGCACCCCTCAATCACTATTTGGCAGAAACAGGTATATAGCACCCCTCAATCAGTGTCTGTCGGAAACTGGTATATAGCACCCCTCAAGCAGTTTTTTTTGGGAGCAACAGGTATATCACACCCATTGCAATTAGTTACTCCAATAGCGTTTGTCCCTTTATCTAGCTGCAGTATCGCAGCAGAACCACACACAACTGCTGCACAATACAAATACACTATAATATAGTTTCTATGTTAGAAAGTATATTATACGTCAGTGGCGACTCTAGGAACAATATATAGGGGGGGCACAAAGATACCACAGTCAAAAATGGGGGGGCAAAAACAAAATAAGATTACAAAATACGAGAGAGTTGCGGTCTGCAGGGATACAGTTATAATAAAACAATTTACTTACAAAAGAAGCTATTCAGTCGTCTGCTGTGCTGTCCTCTGCTTGCTTCCACGGATTCTTTCCCCTTCTTTCTGTCTCTCGTCAGTGCACAGGCGCACTGTTATGGTGGATCTGTGGAAGACACACTGTTATGGGGGATCTGTGGATGACACATTATGCCTCTCATTAGCCCTCATTATGCCTCTCATCACTCCCATATCAGCCCCCATATCAGCCCTTATGCCTCATTAGCCCCCATTATAAGCCCTTATGCCTCATTAGCCCCCATTCTTCTTCTTATTAGCCCCATTAGCCCCCATTATGCCTCATTAGCCCACATTATGCCTCATTAGCCCACATTATGCCTCTAATTAGCCCCCATTATGCCTATAATTAGCCCCCATTATGCCTATAATTAGCTCCATATGCCTCCAATTAGCCCCCATATGCCTTCAATTAGCCCCCATATGCCTCCTATTAGCCCCCATATGCCTCCTATTAGCCCCATATGCCTCCTATTAGCCCCCAATTAGCCCCCATATGCCTCCAATTAACCCCATATGCCTCCAATTAGCCCCATAGACCCCATATGCCTCCAATTAGCCCCCATATGCCTCCAATTAGCCCCCATATGCCCCCAATTAGCCCCTATATGCCTCCAATTAGCCCCTATATGCCTCCAATTAGCCCCCATATGCCTCCTATTAGCCCCCATATGCCTCCAATTAGCCCCCATATGCCTCCAATTAGCCCCCAATTAGCCCCCATATGCCTCCAATTAGCCCCATAGACCCCATATGCCTCCAATTAGCCACCATATGCCTCCAATTAGCCCCCATATGCCTCCAATTAGCCCCCATATGCCTCCAATTAGCCCCCATATGCCTCCTATTAGCCCCATATGCCTATTAGCCCCATATGCCTATTAGCCCCCATATGCCTCCAATTAGCCCCATATGCCTCCTATTAGCCCCATATGCCTCCCATTAGCCCCATATGCCTCCTATTAGCCCCCAAATATGCCTCCACTTAGCCCCCAAATATGCCTCCAAATGCCCCCATACATCTCCAATTAGCCCCCAAATATGCCTCCAATTAGCCCCCAAATATGCTTCCAATTAGCCCCATATGCCTCCTATTAGCCGCATATGCCTCCTATTAGCCCCCATAATGCCCCCAGCAGCCACATTTTTTATAAAATTAAAAAAAAAACACTTACCTCTCCTGCTCCTGGACGGACGCCGCCTGCCATTTTCTCCCTCCTCAGTCGACTGTGCGTGCTCTAAACTGGCGCGCACAGCGTGAGGTCACAGAGCGACCTCACGCTGTGCGCAGCCCTGCACAGCCGACAGCCGAGGACCAGGAAGTGGTGAGTACAGAGCGTTCACCACTTCCTGGTCCTTCTGTACTAATGAGCGCTTCCTTAATGGAAGCGCTCATTAGTATTCACTCGGGGGAATCAGCGGGGGGGCACCTGGGGGGGCAAGGAACAACATAGGGGGGGCAATTGCCCCCCCTCGCCCCCCTCTAGCGACGCCACTATTATACGTATACCACACCCCTCTATATCACAACTATCGATAGCATACCTATACCAGTCTTTAAAAGGACTTTTATGGCTCTATTAGCTAGCGTTTGGTGTCCCTAACTATACCTGCTACAAAATGCAACCTCTCCCTACACTGGCAAAACACATAATGTAAAATGGTTGCCAGATCGTGTTCTGTTATAGGGTTGGGGGTGTGTCCATGTGTTAAAACGTCTCAATTGGCTGTCCTGTCCCACCTGATGGATGTGTCATGGGTTAAAGTTTGGCGCTATGAAAAAAAAATATGGCTCGTGCGAATATCGCCATATGTTTGCATTTTTGGCAAATCGCGAACGAGAAAAATTTGCAGTGAAACGACTACCGGGCGAACCGCAAGGCCATCTCTATTTCTCACTATCTTTCTAGGCAAATCTGCTATTCATCAGTGAAGGAGAAATGGATTACAAGTGTTGTGGAGCTGTATACACTGACCATATAATTTTACCCTTACATTACGAATGTAACCCCAGTTTCCCAGGACCCTGTAAGTCAAATCTGCTTAGCTATGGCACTATTTAGGACTGAGGAGGGTGCTTTAGCTTAGTATATTTACTATTTTGCAGTCTATTACAGTTCCACATTGTGGTAACCCAACTTCCCCAGGAACCTGAAAAATCTGAAAAACAAAGCTGCCTATCTGTGGCACTGTTTAGGAGTAAGGAGGAGGCTTAAGCTTGGTAGATTTAGTTTACTGCAATTTATTACAGCTCCATATGGTTGTAACCTAGCTTTCCTAGGATCCAGGATTCTGCTTAGCTATGACTCTATTTAGGAGTAAGGAGAATGATTGAATTTAGGTAGACTTATTATTTAGTGGTCCCCATTACAGGTCCATATAATTTATTTTACTCACTTATATGGCACCAACATATTCTGATAAATAAATATGCGCGTGTCCATGGCTACCTTTATGGAAAAAAAATACCGAAATTAAATACTAATGCACTAACACAATAGATGCAAGCATTATATATGGACTAAGCCCTCATTCTGATATAATAAAATATGAGACTCTTTGCCAATATATTTTGATCAAAACACATCTGTGCCCACCTACCCCCGCCAAGGTGGTATAAATCCGGCAGGTCCTACTCTAAATCTACTTATGTCATTAGGCATCTATAGACTGCACATATAGTGTGTTGCTCCTAGTCACCTCGATGTGCATCCAGCAACTGATGAGAGGAGGAGCAAGCACAGCTACATGTACCACCTAATCAAAGTGGCCTGTTAACTAGGAACAGCAAAAGTGCACAAGAATGTTTCTCCCAGGATAAAATAGAAGTGCATTCACACCTGAAGGCGCCACTCTCTCAAGTATATACTACAAACTAAGCAAAAAAAAGAAAGTAAAAAACATCTTGCACAATATGATAAATAAATGTGCACATGTCCATGGCTACATTTATGACCCCCCCCCCCCCCCCCCCCACACACACACACACAATTTATCATATCATGCAGGATGTTTTTATCTTTCTTTTTTGTGAAATTTTTTGCTTAGTTTGTAGTATACTTGAGGGAGTGGCACCTTCAATTGTAAATGCACTTCCTATCAAACAGGTCGCCCTGATTAGGTGATACATATAGCTGTGCTTGTGCTTCCTCTCATCGGTTGCTTGATGCACATAGCGGTGACTAGGAACAGCACACTATATGTGCAGAGTCTGCTCTCCTGAGCATAGATATCCAATGGCATAGGTACGTTTAGAGTAGGACCTGCCTGACTGAGACCACCTCTGTGAGGGTAGGTGGGCACAGATGTGTTTTGATCAAAATATATTCGCTAAGAGTCTCATATTTTATTACATCAGAATGAGGGCTTAGTACATATATAATGCTTGCATCTATTGTGTTAGTGCATTATTATTTGTTTTGTGTGTGTGTTTTTTTTTAATTTTTATTAGGAGATTACTTCCAACTAAATGGTCATTCTCACTTTGTAAGCCTAATCCCCTCCTCCTAACCTTCCTGGCGCACGTGCATTAACATCAGAGGGGAGGGGGAGAGGAAATGGCTGCAGTTTGAGAGAACAAAACTGCAAAAATTGACACCGTACCAATGCTATTGATCATTGATAGTTTATTACAAAGCACTTTTCAACTTTCCATCAGAGGCTTAAATTTGAAGCTCCAATGCCCCAATGCAAAATCTGTAACAGCACCTTGCTATTTTCCATGTGCCATTAGTAATACTTGTGTCTTCTTCAGTGGCATAAGGGCTTTTTAGAGCTTTTGCTTTGCAGAATGCCCTTCTGTCCAACTGATGGAATTTTGATTTTGACAGTATCTTTATTTATGCATCACATTTTGGATAAGGCCCCATTCACACGTCCGCAATTTCTTTCTGCAATTTGCAGAACTGAATTGCAGAACCATTCACTTCTATGGGGAGGCACTTCCGGGTCCGCATTTCCGTTCCCGAAAAAAATGTCCTTTTAGTTACGGACGTGAGAATGGAGCCTGAAAGTGAAGCGTAAAGGTGCATTTACACTGTGCTGACAAGTTAACAATTATCGGGATGGAGCATTACTTCCCAATAATTGTATGCTAGTCAGTGAAAGTGAGAAGCTGCCTTTACAGGCAGCGATCACTTCCACGGTATAGGGATATGCAATGACTACTGCTATCACTTGTCCTGATACACATTCATTATATCTGGGCAGCAATGACTGAGGTGTCTGCATTTCACCCGATGAACAAGTGTTTTGATTGTGATATGCGGCACCTTTACAGCCTGATTTTTCTGTAATGAGCATTCACATTCATTCCCAATAATCTGCACAAAAATCAGGCCTTGTAAACCTTGTCATCCACTCTACAGTGTGTATAGGAAGAATGGGAAGCATGGTGGCTCAATGGTTAGCACTGGTACCTTGCAGTTCTGGGGTCCTAGGCTCAAATCTGACAATATGTGCATAGAACCTAGATTGTGAGTCCCATTAGGGACAGCTTGATGCTAATGTCTGTAAAGACCTGTGGAATATATCAGCGCTATATAGGTGAGTAAAATAAATAAATAAAATTCACTATAAAAGTATTGTATCTCTTATATATATAAAAAATAGTTTCTGTCTGTTCTTTCGTTGCGCGTCCAAACGACTGGACCGATCTTCACCAAATTTGGCACACAGGTACATCAGGTGTCCAGGAAGGTTTTAGACGGTTTTCTAGGATGTACCATTCCTGAGATAGTTCCAAAAAAATCACCTGCATTAGCCAATAGAAGCCTGCAAGTCTTTCACTCATATCTCAACTGCCATACACACAGTCACATGTCCCTTATCAGCCAATAGAAGCTTGTAGGCCCTTAGTCTCCACATACACACAGTTTTACTCCAGGATACCATAACAACCGAGCCATTTTTCTTCACTGCTGTAGGTCAGCTTTAGTATAGGGCAACACGAGTCTCATGACACATAGGGCACAACTACACTGCGACATTGATGTCGCACAGCAATTTTTATAATGATAGGCTATGGTGTTGCACTGTGACATGCGACATGCTGCAACAGTCACAGAAAAGTCCATCTTGGATAGATTTTTTTGCCACTGTCGTGTCGCAGTCACAGCATTTCGCAGTGTGACACCATAGCCTATCATTATTAAAATTGTTGCGTGACATTGGTACAAAAAAATGTCGCGCAACACATGTCATCATGTAGCCCTAGCCTTAAAGGGGCAGGGAGCTGTGGAGGTCACTGTTAAGGGGCCAGGCACCACTATTAAAGGGGCAGCTGCTGTGGAGGTCACTGTTAAGGGGGCAGGGGCCACTATTAAAGGGGAAACTGCTGTGGAGGTCACTGTTACAGGGGTGGGCACTGTGGAGGTCACTGTTAAAGGGGCAGGCAGCTGTGGAGGTCACTGTTAAAGGGGTGGACACTGTGGAGGTCACTGTTAAGGGGACAGGGGCCACTATTAAAGGGGAAACTGCTGTGGAGGTCACTGTTAGAGGGGTGGACACTGTGGAGGTCACTGTTAAGGGGGCAGGGGCCACTATTAAAGGCGCAGCTGTGGAGGTCAATGTTAAGTCAGCAGGGTACTGTGAGGTCACTGTTAAGGGAGTGGGGTACTGTGGTTAACTGAACAGAGTACTGTGGAGGTCTCTGTTAAGAGACCAGAGAACAGTGGAGGTCACAGATAAGGGGACAATCCCCTATGGAGTTCAGTGTTAAGTGGTGGGGTGCTGTAGAGGTCACTGTCAAGGGAGTGGGGTGCTGTGTAACTCACTGTTTAAGGGGCGGGCTGCTATGAAGGTTAAAGTTAAAGGGCTTCTGTCACCCCACTAAAGTGATATTTTTATTTTGGGCTGGTGAAATTAGTTATATTGCGATATATCACAATATAATTGTGTCACTTACTTTGATCCAGCAGTTTCTCCAAAAAACGAAGTTTTATCATATGTAAATTCGGTCTCTAACAGCAAGTAGGGCGGCTACTTGCTGCTAGCTGCTGCAGAAATCCGCCCCCTCATCGTGTTGATTGACAGGGCCAGCCGGGATCTCCTCCTCCGGCCAGCCCTGTCAGCATTTCAAAAATCGCGCGCCTCTGTGGATTCGGCGCAGGCGCTCTGAGATGAGGAGGCTCGTCTCCTCAGCACTCCCTCAGTGCGCCTGCGCCGATGACATCACCGAAATAGAAGACGTCATCGGCGCAGGCGCACTGAGGGAGTGCTGAGGAGACGAGCCTCCTCATCTCAGAGCGCCTGCGCCGAATCCACAGAGGCGCGCGATTTTTGAAATGCCGACAGGGCTGGCCGGAGGAGGAGATCCCGGCTGGCCCTGTCAATCAACACGATGAGGGGGCGGATTTCTGCAGCAGCTAGCAGCAAGTAGCCGCCCTACTTGCTGTTAGAGACCGAATTTACATATGATAAAACTTCGTTTTTTGAAGAAACTGCTGGATCAAAGTAAGTGACACAATTATATTGTGATATATCGCAATATAACTAATTTCACCAGCCCAAAAAAAAAAAACACTTTAGTGGGGTGACAGAAGCCCTTTAAGGGCTGCTGTGGAGGTCCAATTTTAAGAAGGCGGGGCACTGTGGGGGGCAGTGTTAAAGGGTGGGGGGGCTGTGAAGTTCACTGTTATAGGGGATGCTGTCGATATCTTTAACAACACACACAAACATTAAATGAAATAGATGTTAAAGGGGCGGGCTCTATAGAGGTCACTGTTAAAGAGGCGGGCGCTGTGGAGGTCACTGTTAAAAGGGCAGGTGCTGTGGAGGTCACTGTTAAAAGGGCAGGCTCTGTGGAGGTCACTGTTAAAGGGGTGGGCACTGTGGAGGTCACTGTTAAAGAGGCGGGCACTGTGGAGGTCACTGTTAAAGGGGTGGGCACTGTGGAGGTCACTGTTAAAGGGGTGGGCACTGTGGAGGTCACTGTTAAAGGGGCAGGCACTGTGGAGGTCACTGTTAAAGGGATGGGTACTGTGGAGGTCACTGTTAAAGGGATGGGCACTGTGGAGGTCACTGTCACTGTTAAAGAGGCAGGCACTGTGGAGGTCACTGTTAAAGGGGCTGACACTATGGAGGTCACTGTTAAAGGGGCAGTGGCCACTATTAAAGGGGCAACTGCTGTGGAGGTCACTGTTAAGCCAACAGGGTACTGTGAGGTCACTGTTAAGGCAGGGGGGTACTGCGGAGGTCACTGTTATGGGGGAGGCCCCTGAGGAGGTCACTGTCAAGGGAGTAGGATGCTGTAAAATTCACAGTTAAAGGGGCGGGCTGCTGTGAAGGTCAAAGTTAACAACAACAACTGGACCGAACTTCACCAAATTTGGCACAAATATACATCAGGTGTCCAGGAAGGATTAGACCGGGTCTCGACTCTGTAGGATGTAACGCTCCTAAGATATTCCTCACAAATGACCTGCATTAGCCAATAGAAGCCTGCAAGTCTTTCTCTTCATATCCCAACTGCCATACACAGGGTCACATGCCCCTTATCAGCCAATAGAATCTCGCAGGCCCTTAGTCTCTACAGTTTTACTCCAGGTTTCCATAACAACCCAGCCATTTTTCTTCACTGCGGTAGGTCAGTCTTGGTCTAGGGCTACACGCTGACAATAAGTCGCACGCCACATAGGGCACAACTACACTGCTACATGCATCCATCTTGGATGAATTTTTTGCAACTGTCGTATCGCAATCGCAGCATGTCTCAATGCGACACTATAGCCTATCATTATACAAATTGGTGCGCGACATTGGTACGACAAAATGTTGCGCAACACATGTCGTCATGTAGCCCTTGCCTTATAGGGACAGGGCGCTGTGGAAGTCACTGTTAAGGGAGCAGGGGCCACTATTAAAGGGGCAGCTGCTTTGGATGTTACTGTTAAGGGGGCAGTGGGCACTATTAAATGGTCTGCTGTGGAGCTCACTATTAAAGGGGCGTTTACCGTGGATGTTACTGTTAAGGGGGTAGGCCACTGTGGAGGTCACTGTTAAAGTGGCGGGCGCTGTGGAGGTCACTGTTAAGGGGGCAGGGGGCACTATTAACCACCTCAGCCCCCCTAGCTTAAACATCCTTAATGGCCAGACCACTTTTTACAATTCTGCACTACACTACTTTCACCGTTTATTGCTCGGTCATGCAACTTACCACCCAAATGAATTTTACCTCTTTTTCTTCTAACTAATAGAGCTTTCATTTGGTGGTATTTCATTGCTGATTGATTTACTGTTATTTTTGTTATTAATCGAAATTTACCAAAATTTTTGCAAAAAAATGACATTTTTCACTTTCAGTTGTAAAATAAATAAAAATAAAACTACATCTATATATAAATTTTTCGCTAAATTTATTGTTCTACATGTCTTTGATAAAAATAAAAAAAAAATGGTTTGGGTAAAAGTTATAGCGTTTGCAAACTATGGTACAAAAATGTGAGTTTCCGCTTTTTGAAGCAGCTCTGACTTTCTGAGCACCTGTCATGTTTCCTGAGGTTCTACAATGCCCAGACAGTACAAAACATCATCATTTTCCGCTAACTTGTGACAAAAAATAAAAAGTTCTATGAACTCACTATGCCCATCAGCGAATACCTTAGGGTGTCTACTTTCCAAAAAGTTTTTTTTTTTACACATTTTGATTTCAAACTACTTCTCACGCATTAGGGCCCCTAAAATGCCAGGGCAGTATAACTACCCCACAAGTGACCCCATTTTGGAAAGAAGACACCCCAAGGTATTTCGTGATGGGCAAACCACTTAGCTCGTATGCCCTAGCAAACCCGATTTCTCCATTCACATCGATGTGGATGAATAAATCATTGCCGGGATTTTTTTTATTTTTTAATATACAAAGTGTTTGCCAAAGCATATGAACACCGCCGCCCCCTCAGCTCATATGCCTCGGCAAACGTATCTTTTACTGCAGAGGATAAATCTCGTCTTGCAGCGCCGCATACACCGACTTTTGTGTAATCTGACAGCAGCGCAATGCTTCTGTCAGAATGCACACCAGTGCTGCAGCTAGTCGATCGGTTGGTTCACCTGGAAGGTAAAAAAAACAAAAGAAAAAAGAAAAAAAACAGGCCGCAACGCAATAAATTTATTAACTTTATAATAACATTTGAACGGAACATATAAACTTTATTTAACTTTTTGAACAGAACGTTAACTTTTTTTCTTACAGGTGATTTTTTTTTATTTTTATTTTTTTACCTTTATAGGACAAACCTCTCCTTCCCCATGGGACAATGTGCAAAGCGCAAATCGCCCAAAGATGTGGCAAAATACATTATGCACTTTGTCCCAGGTGAAAGGAGAGGTTTGCAGCAGCTCTGTGTGAATGGGCCCTAATAGCCCTGTGTGCCTGTCCTGTGAGATGCAATCCCTATTCTAAGGGTACCTGTGTGTGGTACTTCCGGAAACACTCCCCTAAGCATAGGGCAGGGTGGTCAGGGCAGTCAGGACAGAAATAGCGGGTGTCACGCCTTATTCCACTCCTGCTACAGACACAACATCTTTTTCGGGGTAACGGTTGGGTTGAGGAACCAGCAACGACATGGGGGACATGTCGCTTGTGTAGACGGCTCACTACACTGGTGGATGGGGCACAGAACCTCCTGGATACAGGAGGTTCTCGATGATCTCTTCCTGAAATTTGAGGAAGGATCCTGTTCTCCCAGCCTTAATGTAGAGAACAAAACTATTATATACAGCCAATTGAATTAAATATACAGACACCTTCTTATACCAGCGTCTGGTGCGTCGGGAAACTAAATAAGGAGCCAACATCTGGTCATTGAAGTCCACCCCTCCCATGAGCGAATTATAGTCGTGGACACAGAGGGGCTTTTCAATTACACTGGTTGCTCGTTCAATTTGTATTGTCATGTCTGCGTGAATGGAGGAGAGCATGTAAACGTCATGCTTGTCTCTCCATTTCACCACAAGCAGTTCTTCATTACACAAGGCAGCCCTCTCCCCCCTTGCAAGACGGGTGGTAACGAGCCGTTGGGGGAAGCCCCGGCGACTAGGTTGCACGGTGCCACAGCAGCCAATCTGTTCTAGGAACAAATGCCTGAAGAGGGGCACACTTGTGTAGAAATTGTCCACATAAAGATGGTACCCCTTGCCAAATAAGGGTGACCAAGTCCCAGACTGTCTTCCCACTGCTCCCCAGGTAGTCAGGGCAACCGAACGGCTCCAGGGTCTGATCTTTACCCTCATAGATCCAAAATTTGTGGGTATAGCCTGTGGCCCTTTCACAGAGCTTATACAATTTGACCCCATACCGGGCGTGCTTGCTTGGGATGTATTGTTTGAAGCCAAGGCGTCCGGTAAAATGTATAAGGGACTCGTCTACGCAGATGTTTTGCTCAGGGGTATACAAATCTGCAAATTTGTTGTTGAAGTGGTCTATGAGGGGCTGAATTTTGTGGAGCCGGTCAAAAGCTGGGTGGCCTCTGGGACGGGAGGTGGTATTGTCGCTAAAGTGCAGGAAACGCAGGATGGCCTCAAATCGTGCCCTGGACATGGCAGCAGAGAACATGGGCATGTGATGAATTGGGTTCGTGGACCAATATAACCGCAATTCATGCTTTTTGGTTTGACCCATGTTGAGGAGAAGGCCCAGAAAAATATTTAATTCGGAAACTTGGACAGGTTTCCACCGGAAAGGCTGGGCATAATAGCTTCCCGGGTTGGCGGATATAAATTGAGTGGCATACCGATTTGTTTCTGCCACGACTATGTCCAAGAGCTCCGCAGTCAAGAACAGCTCAAAAAATCCCAGTGCCGAACCGATCTGAGCCGTCTCAACCCGAACTCCAGACTGGGCGGTGAAAGGGGGAACTACTGGTGCGGCTGAAGTTGGGGACTGACAATCAGGGTTTGCCAGCACCTCACTGCGGCGGGGCAGGCGTGGGTGAACACACGTGTGGGCGACCGATCAGGCCTGATCAGGCAAACACTGCGTTTTGGGTGGAGGGCGAACTAAGGTGACACTAATACTGCTATAGATCTGACTGTGATCAGTTTTGATCACTTACAGATACTATAAAAGTACAAATGAATCAGTGACTGCGGTGCTGTGCGGTGGGCGCTAAACGATTGCTAACTACCTAACCAAGGGGCCTAAACTATCCTAAAACTACCAGTCAATACCAGTGAAAAAAAAAGTGACAGTTTACACTGATCACTTTTTTCCCTTTCACTAGTTGATTTGACAGGGGCGATCAAGGGGTTAATTGGGGTGATGGGGGGTGATCTGGGGGCTAAGTGTGGTGTTTGGTGCACTCACTGTGATGTCTGCTCCTCTGCTGAGACCAACCGACCAAAAGAACCAGCAGAGGAGCAGAGAAGCCATTTAACACCTTATATTTATAAATATAAGGTGTTAAATGGCTTGTGATTATTATTATTTTTTAATCATCAGCCTGCCAGCGATGATCATTGGCTGGCAGGCTGATGATGTAACCCCCCTCTAACTTTTGCCGGCCCGCGATGCGCATGCGCGGGCCGGCTGTGAGAGTCATCTTGCGTCTCGCGAGATGACGCATATATGCGTGACTCTGCCTAAGACGGCCGCCTCCGGACCGCGATTCTGCGTTAGGCGGTCCGGATTAAGGGGGCGGACACCTGAGGAGGTCAATTTCAAATGAGTGGGGTGCTTTTAAACTCACTGTTAAAAGGGCAGGCTTCTGTGAAGGTCAAGATCGGCTGTTGTGGAGGTCCCATTTTAAGGAGGTGGGGCACTGTGGGGCGGGGTCGGTGTTAAAGGGTTTCTGTCATGAGATTTTACCCCTATAACCTAAGCATATGCTCATGTCCGGAGTAATGATAAGAATCCTAAGCTGGCCTTATTAAAGTTCACATGTGGCTCTATTTGCCCAAAAAACTGATGCACATGCGCTCTTCGCTCAATGAAGACTGCTGCCAGGAGTCTGCAGCGTATCAGGCTGAGCCTAGTGCGCAGGCGCAGGATCTTGCAGAGGGACGGATAGGATTGCGGAGGCAGCACTGAGCTAGGGAAGGCGGCGCTGTGCACCCTGTATTAACGGACCTCCCCTTGGGCACCTTAAGTGAGTAAGTGACAGGTTATAAAAAATGTGTAAAAAGTTTTTGGGGGCAAATAGAGCCACAGTGAAGATTAATAAGGCCAGCTTAGGATTCTTATTATTCCTCCGGACATGAGCATATGTTTAGGTTATAGGGGTAAAATCTCATTAGTGAATCCCTTTAAGGGGTGAGGGGCTGTTATGGGGATACTGTTGATATCTTTTAATGACACACAGAAACATTACATGAAATAGATTAAATATACCTGTGCAAAGCCGGGTCCTTCTGTATGATGTCACAATGGATATACAAATTTCACAATAAACAATGTCTTGCTTCTCCCTTTCTTCAATCCTGTTTGCACTTAGTAAAATTCAGGCTATTTGCTTAGTTTAACAAAAGGAACTTATTGAGTTAAATGTGCATTTTCATTTCTGCATGCGGTACAACAACCGGAGCCTGATGGAGTTAGTACTCTTACAGCAAATCGGTCAGAAACGCTGTGTACTGTGGATGACTTTTTGATGGCAGGTATTTCTTTGCTATGAGAATAAGTCACTGATTGACAGCTGTGCGCCCCTACTCTGTCAGGAGTTACTGAGCTATGTTAGTTCCACACATTCACTTTAATTTTCAGCTATTGCCTAAGTACCCCTCTGATTGAACATAGTTACATCTGTCATTAGGACAGGTTGGTCTGTCAGAATGATTGAGCCATTCACCTGTGCTCAAGTGAGGATATTCATAAAACTTGCAATAAAGTCTGAAGTTTAAAAAAATCAAAGCTTGGGAATGAATTACTGAGCTTTCCAGCTGTGTCGCTCTATGCAGTGGAATGTTGAGTACTCCAGATGGCCCAGTGGCTGGCTCACTATGAATAATGTGCCAGTCTGTGAAAAAGTCAGTCTTATTTACTGGCCCTGATCTGAAAAGTCTGAAAATCATATTATACCCAGCTTTTTAACTGTTCCTGTCCCAGGTAACTAGCGAATGTCTGACATATTCAGTATACTATTCTGGCTATACATTCCGAAACACTCATTGTGTGTCAAAAATACATAGTATTCAGGTATAATCATCAAATGTAATACAAGCACAATATTCTATTAACAGTTCTAAACGTGGAATTCATCATCCAATAGGTAGAGTATTGTCTCCTATAGCCAGCGTATTATTGACTTGAATGCATGCGTTAATCACATGTATTATTTATTAATGCTTTGGAATGTAGCTCTACTCTCAACATCATCTCACAGAGTAAATGTGCATCAAATGTTGAACTACTTTACAAATACATTTATCTATTCTTTTTGTTCTAATTTGGTCGTTACTGGCTGTTGCCACAATCCAAAATGCTTCCCTTTATATATTTCACTATATACGTTAAAGTAATATAGGCCACCAAAAAAAGCTGTGAAAAATGCAGATGATGTGTAATTCGGCACTTTTTGGCATATTTAGGACACAGATTTTGTTGCAAATATGTAACTTTACCCTGCTCACGGCACTTTTATGAAAAAAAATGGGGCATGGTGTCGGCAGGGAATAGGGTTGGCCGGAAGGTCAGTCTCATTCAGTTTATGGTGTGGATAATGGCCTTAAATTAGTTCAGCAAAGGAGCTGGCATAGATTAAAGCATGTCGCATGGTCGGCGGCAGCAAGCCCATTAATAGCTGATTGGCGTATGTCACTACACAACACATCCACTGTGTAGTAGATGGAACTGGTCACTGGTTATTGATGTGAATGGGAGCAACAGTGTAGTAACCAGCTCCATCCTCTACATGATGAACAGAACTGTGTAATTCCAGTGCTGGAGCTACTTCGGAACAGCTGATAGGTGTAAGGGTGTCGAACTCCTACCCACCAGATACTGAGGGCCTATCTCGTATTGCCTTTTTCTCACTTATTACCTCAACAGAAATCAAGATTGACCTTTTTCATGTATGGTACCATACTGATTATACTGATATGTCCAAATACATAATAAGGCTGTACTGAGGACTGGTTGTTGAACTAATTTCATACATAGTAACATATTAACACCTCCTCAGGCAGAGAGTTCCATAGTCTCACTGCTCTTACCGTAAAGAATCCTCTTCTATGTTTGTGTACAAAACTTCTTTCCTCCAGACGCAGAGGATGTCCCCTCGTCACAGTTACAGTCCTGGGGATAAATAGATGATGAGCGAGATCTCTGTACTACCCCCAGATATATTTATACATAGTTATTAGATCTCCCCTCTGTCGTCTTTTTTATAAAGTGAATAACCCTAATTTTGATAATCTTTCAGGGTACTGTAGTTGCCCCATTCCAGTTATTACTTTAGTTGCCCTCATCTGAACCCTCTCCAGCTCTGCTATGTCTGCCTTGTTCGCAAGAGCCCAGAACTGTACACAGTACTCCATGTGTGGACTGACTAGTGATTTGTAAAGTGGTAGGACTATGTTCTCATCACAGGCATCTATGCCCCTTTTGATGCAACCCATTATCTTACTGGCCTTGGCAGCAGCTGCCTGATACTGGTTTTTACTGCTTAGTTTGCTGTTTATTAAAATTCCTAGATCCTTTTCCATGTCAGTGCTACCGAGTGTTTTACCTATTAGTATGTACGGGTGACTTGCATTATTCCTTCCCATGTGCATAACTTTACATTTGTCCGTGTTAAACCTTATCTTCCACTTATCTGCCCAAGCCTCCAATCTATCCAGATGCAACTGTAGTAGTATACTGTTCTCTTCTGTGTTAATTACTTTACACCAGTGGTGCCCAACCATTTTTCATCTGAGGGCCGTACTAGACTTGGTATAAATTTCACGGGCCGGAACCACGTAGCTTTGCCAGAAAAAAATGCAAACGCTGTGAGGGGGCACGTGTGAGCATTACTACTGTGAAAAGGGCACATTTATGGCATAACTACTGTGAGGGGGCACATATCTGGGCATAACTACTGTGAGGAGGGCACATATCAGGGTATAACTACTGTGAGGAGGGCACATATCAGGCATAACTACTGTGAGGGGGCACGAGTGAGGATTACTACTGTGAAAAGGGCACATATCTGGGCATAACTACTGTGAGGGGGCACATATCAGGGTATAACTACTGTGAGGAGGGCACATATCAGGGCATAACAACTGTGAAGAGGGCACATATCTGGGCATAACTACTGTGAAAGGGCACATATCTTGGCATAAATACTGTGATTACGTCTGTGAAGAGGGCACATATCTTAGCATTACTGTGCGGGGGCACATATCTGGGCATAACTACTGTGAGGGGGCATGTGTTAGCATTATGTCTGTGAAGAGGGCACATATCTTGGCATTATTACTGTGAGGGGGCATGTGATGTATACATGTGTGTAATGTATGTAGTGCAGTATGTGATGATAACACACTGCACTATATACATTACACACATGTATACATCACACACTGCGCTGTCAACTTCTTTGCAGGTCTACCTTGATGTCTGGTCTTTAGGCTTCAGTCAGATCATCCACCGCCATGCTTGCGCCGTGTGCCCGACACCACCAGGAGCTGGCCCCTCCTCCTTTCATCTCCCGCCGGCTTCTCCTACAGCAGGGTGCTCTATCGCTCCAGTGCCCGCCCAATCTTACCAATCAGGTTAACTAGCGTAGCTAGAAATGACTGGGTCCCATAGCAAAAAAAATTATGCCCCCCCCCCCCCTCCCGGACCCTCCAGCCCTTCCAGCCCTTCCAGAGCTCCCACCCAAACACCCCTCCAGGACCTCCCACCCCAAAATCCCCACACCCCTCCCTAGATCCCCCTAAGTTTCGTCCACAGATCCCCCCTCCAGTGTCATCCACAGATCCCCCCTTCAGTAACTTCCACAGATCCCCCCTTCAGTGTCGTCCACAGATCCCCCTTCAGTGTTGTCCACAGAGCCTCCTTCAGTGTTGTCCACAGATCCCCCCTTCACTGTCGTCCACAGATCCCCCCTTCAGTGACGTACACAGATCCCCCCTTCAGTGACGTCCACAGATCCCCCCTTCAGTGTCGTCCAAAGATCCCCCTTCAGTGTTGTCCACAGATCCCCCCTTCACTGTTGTCCACAGATCCCCCTTCAGTGTTGTCCACAGATCCCCCCTTCAGTTTTGTCCACAGATCCCCCCCTTCAGTTTCGTCCACAGATCCCCCCCTTCAGTTTCGTCCACAGATCCCCCCTTCAGATTCGTCCACAGATCCCCCCTCCAGTGTCGTCCACAGATATCCCCTTCAGTGTCGTCCACAGATATCCCCCTTCAGTGTCGTCCACAGATCCCCCCTTCAGTGTCGTCCACAGATCCCCCCTTCAGTGTCGTCCACAGATCCCCCCCTTCAGTGTCGTCCACAGATATCCCCTTCAGTGTCGTCCACAGATATCCCTCTTCAGTGTTGTCCACAGATATCCCACTTCAGGGTCGTCCTCAGATATCCCCCTTCAGTGTCGTTCACAGATATCCCCCTTTAGTGTCGTCCACAGATATCCCCCACGTGGGTTTGCTCTGTTAGGCAGATGGTAGCGCAGTATTGAGGCTCAGGAGACAGGCTTTGTGTCCAAACCGTGCTCTTTTATTCACTTTAGTGCATCACATCAAAACTGTGCAATTCACACAACAGCAATGTCCATAAACCCCACCTCCCACAATGGAGCCCCAAACGCTGCAGGCATCTTGGTGCCTGTTCACACAGTCTCTCACATCCGTGATCAGTACTACACCTTGTCGTGGGGCGGGTTTGTCCAAGTTTGTGTAAGTTAGACAGGCCACGTGTCGGCCGTGGACAAGGGATTGGCTCCAGCCACAGGATCCCTTCTTTTGGTCCTTCGCTGAGCCTGCAGCAATTGGGCAGTCTTTGTTAGATGAGCGGACTACAGAGCTCAGCCCGACCGTGCGATCAGCCTCCCGTACAGATTCCTGCACTGAGACAGGAGACCACACTTCATCAGCCCCACAGTCAGTGAGCATCAAACCTATATTCACAGCCCCGGGTGTAGCAGGAAGACCACACCCACCAAGCATAGTGAAGGCTTAACTCCTTCCCTACCAAACTAAGGCCAGAGATAACCAACCCGCCAGGATCAGTGTAGACTGACACCAACAACCGAAACCCGTCCACCCGTGGTGGTCTGTGGGGAACAGACACCCACCCTGCTCTTTGCCTGTTCCCAGTAAGAGCCGGCCCGGACCGCTGTGTGACAGCACTCACTGCTGACAAAACACAAAAGACCCGGCTCTTACTCCACCGGGGCTACGACCCCCGGTGGCACGTATCTTCCATCCACTACCACTCCAGACATTCTCTTACACCCCCTTCAGTGTCGTCCACAGATATCCCCCTCAGTGTCGTCCACAGATATCCCCCTCAGTGTCGTCCACAGATATCCCCCTCAGTGTCGTCCACAGATATCCCCCTCAGTGTCGTCCACAGATATCCCCCTTTAGTGTTGTCTACAGATATCCCCCCCACCGAGAGCCGCTTCCTAGCTAATTTAATCACTGCACTTGCCTCTGTGAAATTAAAGAGAAGCTCCGTAATCTCGCACAGGTGCACTGGCAGAGGCCAGGAAGACGGTGCATGCACACTTCGATGCCTCTGTCAGTGCACCTGTGCAAGATTACGGTGCTTCTCTTCAATTTCACAGAGGCAAGTGCAGTGAACAAATGAGCTAGGAGGCAGAGCTGGGTGGGGAGATTGCAGGCACAGGCAGCATTGCTTTGCTGCCTGTGCCGTTCGCAGCGCGCCCTGCGCTGATAAAGTCCTGTCACTGCGCGGGCCGCAGGTTAGGCATCACTGCTTTACACAGTTTAGTGTAATCTTCAAAAATGTATATTTTAATGTGCAAGCCTTCTACAAGATCATTAATAAAGACATTGAAGAGAATAGGGCCCAATACTGACCCCTGAGGTACTCCACTAGTGACAGTGACCCAATCTGAGTGTGTACCGTTAATAACCACCCTCTGTTTTCTATCACTCAGCCAGTTACTTACCTACATAGAGACATTTTCTCCCAGTCCAAGCATTCTCATTTTATATACTAACCTTTTATGCGGTACAGTGTCAAATGCTTTGGAGAAGTTCAGATATAGGACATCCATTGATTTGCTGCTGTCAAGTCTAGAACTTACCTCCTCATAGAAACTGATTAAATTAGTTTAACATGACCGATCCCTCATGAAGCCATGCTGATATGGAGTTATTTGCTTGTTTTCATTGAGGTACTCCAAGATAGCATCTCTTAGAAAACCTTCAGTTCACCCACAAGAGATGTTATACTTACCGGCCTATAATTTCCAGGGTCTGTTTTTGCACCCTTTTTGAATATTTGCACCACATTTGCTATGCACCAATCCTGTGGAACACTCCTCGTCAGTGTAGAGTCTGTAAATATAATAAATAAGCGTCTGGCTATGACATTACTTCATTTTATTAGGACATGGGGGTGTATGCCATCTGGTCCTGGCGATTTGTGTCTTTTAATCTTTTTAAGTTGCTTTTGTACTTCTTCCTGGGTCAGACAGGGCACTTTTAATGGGGAATTTACCAACTGGATTCCCAAAAAGTTGGGACACTATACAAATCGTGAATAAAAACTGAATTGCAATGATGTGGAGGTGCCAACTTCTAATATTTTATTCAGAATAGAACATAAATCACGGAACAAAAGTTTAAACTGAGAAAATGTACCATTTTAAGGGAAAAATATGTTGAATCAGAATTTCATGGTGTCAACAAATCCCCAAAAAGTTGGGACAAGGCCATTTTCACCACTGTGTGGCATCTCCGCTTCTTCTTACAACACTCAACAGACATCTGGGGACCGAGGAGACCAGTTTCTCAAGTTTAGAAATAGGAATGCTCTCCCATTCTTGTCTAATACAGGCCTCTAACTGTTCAATCGTCTTGGGCCTTCTTTGTTGCACCTTCCTCTTTATGATGCGCCAAATGTTC
The DNA here is from genome assembly GCF_014858855.1 of Bufo gargarizans. Classification (NCBI taxonomy): domain Eukaryota; kingdom Metazoa; phylum Chordata; class Amphibia; order Anura; family Bufonidae; genus Bufo; species Bufo gargarizans. Next base: position 202,278,886 of record NC_058085.1, on the reverse strand, counting down.
TCTATAGGTGAAAGATCTGGACTGCAGACTGGCCATTTCAGTACCCGGATCCTTCTCCTACGCAGCCATGATGTTGTGATTGATGCAGAATGTGGTCTGGCATTATCTTGTTGAAAAATGCAGGGTCTTCCCTGAAAGAGATGACGTCTGGATGGGAGCATATGTTGTTCTAGAACCTGAATATATTTTTCTGCATTGATGGTGCCTTTCCAGACATGCAAGCTGCCCATGCCACACTCACTCATGCAACCCCATACCATCAGAGAGGCAGGCTTCTGAACTGAGCTTTGATAACAACTTGGGTTGTCCTTGTCCTCTTTGGTCCAGATGACATGGCTTCCCAGATTTCCAAAAAGAACTTTGAATTGTGACTCGTCTGACCACAGAACTGTCTTCCATTTTGCCACACTCCATTTTAAATGATCCCTGGCCCAGTGAAAACGCCTGAGCTTGTGGATCTTGCTTAGAAATGGCTTCTTCTTTGCACTGTAGAGTTTCATCTGGCAACGGCGGATGGCACGGTGGATTGTGTTCACTGACAATGGTTTCTGGAAGTATTCCTGAGCCCATTCTGTGATTTCCTTTACAGTAGCATTCCTGTTTGTGGTGCAGTGTCGTTTAAGGGCCCGGAGATCACGGGCATCCAGTATGGTTTTACGGCCTTGACCCTTACGCACAGAGATTGTTCCAGATTCTCTGAATCTTCGGATGATGTTATGCACAGTTGATGATGATAGATGCAAAGTCTTTGCAATTTTTTGCTGGGTAACACCTTTCTGATATTGCTCCACTATCTTTCTGCGCAACATTGTGGGAGTTGGTGATCCTCTACCCATCTTGGCTTCTGAGAGACACTGCCACTCTGAGAAACTCTTTTTATACCCAATCATGTTGCCAATTGACCTAATTAGTGTTAATTGGTCTTCCAGCTCTTCGTTATGCTCAAATTAACTTTTTTCACCTCTTATTGCTACTTGTCCCAACTTTTTGGGGATTTGTTGACACCGTAAAAATTTTAATCAACGTATTTTTCCTTTAAAATGATACATTTACTCGGATTAAACGTTTGATCTGTCATCTACGTTCTATTACAAATAAAATATTGACATTTTCCATCTTCACATCATTGCATTCAGTTTTTATTCACAATTTGTTTAGTGTCCCAACTTTTTTGGAATCCGGTTTGTACTTTTAAATTCTGCATTTGATCTGACAGTTTACTTTCCTCAGTGAATACAGTGGAATCCGTTTAATATGTATCACTATTGAGAAAAAGGGGGTCAGTCAGCACAAAGTGCTATACTTATAAATTAGAGATGCTTGGCGATCTCTGTAAGACGGGTTTCCTAACACTAAATTCTACCTGTTATGTGCCATGATGGCTACCATACAATTCAGGGAGTGTAGGTTCCACATGCATGCTGGGCCTGCTTTAATTTTTGTCATCTTTGGTACCAAAATGGCCTTCATTGTTTCCAAGGAATGCAGGTGCCAACATGCATGCCGAGCCCACTCCACACCACTCCTGGCGCCAAAAGGCCACCAAAGAATCCACACTATACCTCTCTTGGTGCCAAATGGCTTCCAGTGAATGAGGCAGAGCAAGCTAAGCTATATACTCACACTAATTAAAATCAACCTATGCGGCAGATGAGCTGATCAGGAGTGCATGACTGAGGTGTCAGCCACACCGCCAGTACAAACTGCAAAGAAAAAGGGGGTCAGTCAGCACATCCCAATGCGCAGGGGCAAGTTGCTATGGCTGAAAACAACACTGTAAAACAAAACATGCAATGCAACAGCTCTCTGCAAACCCAGCATGCAAGTGGAACCTACACTCCCTGAATTGTATGGTAGCCGTCATGGCACATAAAGGGTAGTATTTCGTGTTAGGACGCGTGTTAGAGATCGCGTTGACGTGCGGCAGATGGGCACAAATAATTTTGTACAAAATGATTTGCCAAGCATCTCTAATTTATAAGTATAGCACTAGCAATTATTATTTTTGTACTTTATTTGGTTTGCAGAGAGCTGTTGCATTGCATGTTTTGTTTCATAGTGTACAGTGTAAAAAGCTGGTCTGCAATTATAGGAAGCGTTTGATTGCTGTAATAACCAATAAAGGCTTTTCTATTGATTATTGAGAAGGGTATGAATAATTTTGGCCTGGACACTTTTTGCTCAAATGTAAATAAAAGCTGAGAATTATTTATTTATTTTTTTCCACAATAATGCCTCTTGTACATCGTCTTATCTTTTGGGAGACACCTATGTCATTTCCCATCAAAAAATGACTTGCTGGTTGAATAAAAGTAACTTTAAGTCAAAATTTGCCAGGGGTATGAATAATTATGGGCAGCACTGTATGTATCACTATAGGCCTTGAAGAAAAAAAAAAAAAAAACTTACGTACCGGACCTACAGTATGTAACAGTCATTTTTCATGACCCCCAAACATTTTTTATCCTGCTGTTGCAGAACCTAGCCTGGGAAAATAGTACAAAATACTCTTTCATCTCCATTTCCAAAGTACTTTCTAAACTAGGCTCCTCTAGAATTCCCTTCACTGCTGTAATAAAATGAAGAAATAATATGCTTTGAAAGTGATTTATGATGGCACCTAAACGGTCAGATTCACAAAGAAGTATTTTGAATCTAGGGGAAACCCCAGGAGTCAGGTCAAAAATGAGTCTAAACGTGATTTAAAAGGCTCCTTCTCTGACATGACATTTAATGTGTGTGCAGTGAGACTCATATGTCCCTAATAAAAGAGCATTACATTTTAAATATGAGATGCATGCTGGGTGTATGTGTGCTTTTTTTTCATTCTACTTGAATCCATAACCTTTTCCTGCAGTTCAAAATGCTAACCACAAAGGAAGTTTTACATGTAATAAAATTTCCAGCTTAGAAAATCGCTTTTCATTAATCTGGCTAGTGAGATGACATCTGGGCTAGCGATGCAATGAATGAATGTAGACACAGCTGAGATATTGATTCTGTGTACCCTGTGCACATGGTCAGCTGTGGCTCGATGGTACGTTTCAGCTGCAGTCAAACTGTAACCAGGTTGGATAGGAACAATCAGGTGTGATTGATTCTTGGGGGACAGCATGGATTCAACAGTTTATAAGAGGCATTCAATGGAACTCTAACATCAACTGGATTTGAGACTGTCTGAAACTATAATGCCAGCTCCAAATGTAACAAGAGGCAAAATTACGTTGGGAGTAAAGATTCTTTGGCCAAGCAACACACAGGAGCTAAAAAAAGTTGACATGTTTCTTCCCGTGTTAGTTTAGCATGTTGCCATCTATTGACCTGCAGTGGTCTACTTGTGCTAATTTGGGGTAAATCTACACCCTACATCACATTGTAGCCACATTATATCTCAGCTGTTTTCCAATAAGTGTAAAGCCATGTATGTACTGTATGTATATATATTATATACTGTTACTGTGTACACTGTGTCATGCAGCATGTAGGGCTTCGTATGGATTTAATATGTAAGTAGTTATGGATTTTTAAAGTGCAACTGTCATATTTTTTTTTATTTGCGAGCTTATTTGATCTAGGCATATATATCTGAGTTAGTCTATCAACAATTTTCAAAAGATCTGTAATTACCTTATAATAACAGCTTTTATTAATGTCACCTATTCCTTTCCATTGGTCCCTTAAAAGATCATTGCGTGCGGCCCCGATCCGGAATTGCGGACCCGCGCTTCCGGGTCCGCAATTCCGATCCTGAAAAAAATAGAACATGTCCTATTCTTGTCCGCAATAGCGGACAAGAATAGGCATATTCTCTTAGTGCTGGCAATGTGCGGTCCGCAAAATGCGGAACGCACATTGCCGCTGTCTGTGCTTTGCGGATCCGCGCATCCGCAAAACACACACGGATGTGTGAATGGACCCTAAACAGAAGACAAAGGGGCAGTCCTCCACACTGCATGCCTGTGTGTAGATAGCATCAGGAGTGAGGAGGAGTGTTTCTCAGTAATCCAATCTGATTGGCTGTCAGGAAGCCGCTGGCTGAAGCAAGTGCGTATGGGAAGTGAGGGAAAGCAGTTTTGGCCTCAGACAACTGGCAGAAGAGCCATCTAGAGAAGATTATCATAATGCAGGCTTCAAAACTACGGTAACTAAGGGAAAAACTCAAGGAAAACAGCGGTATATCAAGAAACTAAAGATTTCTTTATGCATAATGCTGCAGCAGTAACATATGCTAAAATAGATTTATTTTTTTCTGAAAACATGACAGTTACACTTTAATTAATTTTCCAGCATTGTCTAATGTCTTTTAAAACCAGACAATCGCTTTAACTTTAGAGTATAAAGTAAAATGAGTTTGGTCACTTTATAAAGTCACATAATTAGGGTTCATAGTCCCTCGGAGCCAAATGGGAGGGCCCCAATGTAAAATATACAACAGGGGCCCCCAACTATCATGTCTGCTCATGCCAGCTATAAAGAACTTTTGGACTAGCTAAAACTTCAGAGGCCAGTAAAAGGGGCTCTGTGTGTCCCTGTAAGAAGCTGTGTATATGAGGACTGTATATGTTAACAGATTGATCTTAAGGCCTGCACAGAAACTAATTAATGTAGATGAAATCTAATTAGTAGGCTAAATGTGGCCATACACTTTAGATAGAAGTTGTCCATTATCCAGTTTCAGTGAACGTGTATGGCCTGTGTGTACAACTAGAAAGGCCGTTGTGGACTAAAATGGATATAGCTGTGCCTGCGAAATGGCCCATATACCCATTGTAGAACATAGCCAATAACCATTATACGGTCAATTCATTGGTGTATCTAAGAGCAAAAAGATCAGTGCTCACACTGGTTAAACAAGGTGCAAACAAATAAGCAGAAGGGTTAAGCACTCAACACAAGAAGACATTAACCCTTCTATAGGTGTCTGAGTGCCAAGCTAACTCTTGCCAAGCCCTACCACTGAGAAGAAAGCAAATGAAAGTGCTTTTTTCTTTTTTTTCTTTCTTCCTCTCTCTCTTTGTTAAGTTAGTGCTCACACAAAGCAGCTTTGTGGCTTTTCCAGACTTGTCACAGCCGTCAGTCGGGATAAGGAAAACGATATTGTTTCCAGTACTTGAGTTCCTTCCGCGCTGACATGTGCCACTCGATGAGGATGATAAATGCCTCCCTCATTAGCTTGGGGTGTGGGATTACTGGCTGACAACACATTAATCACCAGCTTCGGTGGCAGACTGACGAGCAATAGACATTGTTAACAAAACTTTTCTAATATGTCACTCTTCTGTCTGGCAGGCAATAATCAATCACTCAGATTGGCAGCCCTGATAAATCATACTATTTATACTCTATGTAATGAAAGATCTTTCCCACATTCTGTCATTTTTTTCTTTTTTTGTGGACAGACACATAGAGCAGAGTCCCACCATTCCAGTGGAAGGGAAAGTGTTAACATTGAGACTTGGTCCATCACTGGCTCTCTTGGATTGCTGGAAGTTTGTGTTGCAGTGATTGATTCACTGGACTTCTTTTAAACAGTACACTGCTGTAGTCGAATACTGTCAGATGATCGGTAGATCTAAAGTACTTTATGACTCTTTTTTGTACATCCTTCATTGCTGTAAGTTGTCTTCATCTTCCCTAGTGATGTATTTTTAAACATCATTTTTTCTGGTCCACTTTCAATGTTCATTTATATTACATGTGTTTTAAATCTACTGACTTGCTTCATCACAGATGCATGGTTATCACTGGTGTATGTGCTATTCGAATTAAAGTGTAGGTAAACTGTTAGATATCTGCTGAAGTGTCATTGAGACATGTCAGAAGATGTCACTCATGGGGTGGCTTCCATGAGCTGAAACCCCATGGATGGTAAGAATAAAGCGGTTGTGGTGCTCTTTATTATTCTAATTTTAATGGATGCCCTGCCATCACAGCTCAAAGATCCCAAGGAGCCAGAGACCTTTGACACATCAAGTTCAGCAGATCATTGTAGCCCTTTCACATTATAGATAAATGTGGTCAAAGCTGGACCTGGGTTGACATAAAACAAAAATATTCACCCATTTGACCCCACCGCTCCATGCCTCCCTCTGGTCTTTGCTTACTTGGCTGGAGCAATGATGTGCCAATTTATCCACTGCTGCCAATCATGCCATATACTCTTCTAAGACAGTGATTGGCTGCAGCAGTCACATGTGCATACAGGCATGTCACCCGTGCAGCCAAGTAAAAAAAAAAAAAAGCATATGAATCTTGGAGGTACAACGGGTCAAGCTTGTAATTTGGGCTTTTTGTTATGTCATCAGAATTTCTGTCTTTGGCAGCAAAGAAAATGTATAAACAGATAAGAAATTATTCGATCATTGTTTAATATCTAGTAGGTCATTAATAGGTCTTCAACATACTGATAGTCTGCTTGTTGTTGGTAGAGTTAGGCAGATAACCTATTCCCCTGTGGCTAAATTGCAAATATACCTCTAAATATTAAACAAATATGTGTTTTTTGGGAATTTTCTGAGATATTTTTATTGATGACCACTACTCAGGATAGTCAATATAAGATCGGCAAGTGTCTGACACCCGGCGCCCCTGACGATCAGATGGTTGAAGAGAAGGCCACGTGCCATGCCAGCGCAGCCTTCTCTTCATTGTTTACTCGCTCACCGTTGACATAGCAGCAGTGAGCAGGTGTAATTATATAGGAACAGTGGGGGTTCCGGGTGTCGGACCCCCACCGATCCGATATTGATGACCTATACTGAGGATAGGTCATCAATAAAAATATCTCAGGAAAACCCCTTTAAAGGGAACCTGTCATCTGGATTTTGGGTATAGAGCTGAGGACATGGGCTGCTAGATGGCCGCTAGCACATCGGCAATATCCATTCCTCATAGCTCTCTGTGCTTTTATTGTGTCAAAAAAATTATTTTATATATATATATGTAAATGAGGCTACTAACGTTTCCGCAGCCCAGCCACACCCGCTGGACTCATGAGTCAGAGAACGCTGGACTCATCTCTCAAGCATGGAGGAGACAGGACTCATCTAAGGTTCATTTACATATGTATACACAATACAAGCACACAGAGCTATGGGGACTGGGTATTGCGGATGTGCTAGCAGCGATCTAGCAACCCATGTCCTCAGCTCTATACACAAAATCCCGGTGACAGGTTCCCTTTAACATTAGAACATTGTACCCAAGTGTCACCTCTTTCTTTCTAATTGTGTATAACATTAAAGGTTTCATTAGTGTTACAAAATCAGATCGTTTTTTTTTTTTTACATTTTGTTGCATGTTAATGCAGATATGGCTTTTGAGAAGTAAAACAAGGTACCCTATGAAACTGTTGAGGAGGAGGAAACCAGTGATTGCCTGTGTTTAGAGGGCTTAACCATACTTGTAGCCAGGGCTGGTTTTAGACAAAGTGTGACCCTGGGCAAAATTGAAAGTGGGGCCTCAAATCCTGAAATACTGGACTAGCAGTTTGACAGAATATTGTAGGCACGGACAGCGGTTGCAACCACAGTAGATGATTGTAGAATGCCACATCATCTCTAGCCTTTCCACTGTAAACTGCAGCCTCTTTGGGTATCACACAGAGTATTTCTGTGCTTAAAAAAACCTAATGCAGAATTCACATGAGGTTTTTTTTGGATGTGCTTTTTTTCTAACTTTATAAAACACTTTTTGATGCATTTTTGGCGTTGAATTTTATTCCTTCCCATTTTAAATGGGAATTCTGGACATGGACCCCACGTTATGAATGGCCAGGCACTTCTGTTTTTCCATGGTGCAGTTTCTAAAACCATAAGCTGAAAAAAAAGGAGCTGTCCCATCTGGGCACCTGAAGTAAAGGGAGAGCACAGTGTGCATGCATGGTCATCCTCCATTATACTATGAGTGCTCTGATAATAGCTGATCACTGGCAATTCCTATAGCAGTGAATGGAGATAATGCTGCGCATGCACACTGTTATGGGAATCTGTGGATGACACACTGTTATGGGGGATCTGGCTGCCATGGTAATCTCCCTGCTACCGTGTGTACTATGCACAGGGCAGCAGGGAGAGTGTGAAGTCCTATTCACCCTAATAGAGCTCTAATAGACCCCAGGTTTTAGCCCCTAAGGGGGGAAATAGTTATCAAATAAAAAGTAAAAAAATAAACACCAAAATATTAAGTTTAAATCACCCCCTTTCCAAATTTTACATATACAATATATAAACAATAAATAAACATACACATCGCCACGCCCAAAAAAGTGTGAACTATTAAAATATTAATAAATATCTCCTATGCGGTGAACGCCATAACAAAAAAAAAAAAAACCGGGCAATTCGGCATTTATTAGTCACCTTGTCCCCACAAAAAATAGGATCGGACTGTTCAATTATGGGCCGGACGTTCCATAAAATGCAGAATGCACGCTGCTCTTTTGGTGTTTTATTTTTTTCCGTGTGGTATCGAGTATTGCAATACTTTTTTATGGTATCGAAATCGAATAAAAATTTTGGCATCACAGCAACCCTACTGTGGATGACACACTGTTATGAGGGATCTGTGGAGGACACACTGTTATGAGGGATCTGTGGAGGACACACCGTTATGAGGGATCTGTGGAGGACACACCGTTATGAGGGATCTGTGGAGGACACACTGTTATGAGGGACCTGTGGATGACGCACTGTTATGGGGGATCTGTGGAGGACACACTGTTATGGGGGATCTGTGGAGGACACACTGTTATGGAGGATCTGTGGAGGACACACTGTTATGGAGGATCTGTCGAGGACACACGGTTATGGAGGATCTGTGGAGGACACACGGTTATAGAGGATCTGTGGAGGACACACTGTTATGGAGGATCTGTGGAGGACACACTGTTATGGAGGATCTGTGGAGGACACACTGTTATGGAGGATCTGTGGAGGACACACTGTTATGGGGGACCTGTGGAGGACAAACTGTTATGGGGGATTTGTAACTGATGCACTTTTATGGGGATCTGTGGATGACACACTGTTATGAGGGATCTGTGGAGAACACACTGTAATGGAAGGTCTGTGGAGGACACACTGTTATGGGCGATCTGTGGAGGACACTCTGTTATGGAGGATCTGTGGAGGACACACTGTTATGGAGGATCTGTGGAGGACACACTGTTATGGAGGACCTGTGAAGGACACACTGTTATGGGGGATCTGTGAAGGACACTGTTAAGGGGTATCTGGCTGTGATGCGGCCACAATGTGTGACATACCTTTACAGATTCCTTTATTAGCAGTCCTAGTCTGCTCCCTCGAGTACTGAAAAAAATAAAATAAAATAAAAGACACTGCTAATTTGGACTTAGGTTCTTAATCTATACTCCACGCGCCCCCCCACATTAACAATGCAGACCACCTAAACAATGTCGTCTTTATTAGTTTAACTAGAGCCCTCTATGGCCCAGACAGCCATGTGGTAATTGAACGCAGCATGGCCACGTCACAAGCACCACACGAGCATACTGTTTGGTTGTGCCCTGGAATCACACGACCACAGGACACAAGGAAGTCACACAGAGGCACAGGGAGCTCACACAGTAGGGTCACACAGGGGGGGCACAGGAAGCACACACAGCGGGACAGGGAGCACACAGAGGGGGCATAGGGAGCTCACACAGCATGCACAAGGAGCGCACAGCAGGGGGCACAGGGACTACACGGGAGGGGGCACAGAGCTGACAGTGGGAACGCACAGGTCAGTGACCATCAGTAGTTGAGGGAAATGCAGAGCTGTTACAATGAGAGTAAGACCCCAGGAGCCCTCCAACCCCTCCACAGACACTACTGCATGCTTCTTACTAGATGAACTTACCAGGTGCTTTGATAAGAGGGTCCTGGGAGCTCCCTGCAGTCCAGCAGCTGAGGTCAGAGCCTGTGGGTTGGACACAGCAGAAGGCCCAGTCATCCCAGTCTGATGCTTGGGCCTTGCAGCCTGGAGCAAGTGCAGGCAAAGGATCGGAGCGGACCTATTTTTGCTGTGCCCGCACAGAACGTCCTGATGCTGGTCTATGGCATCAGGATTGTGGATAATGCTGGCCAGTCACTGAGCTCTGGTGACACGGGGAGACTGTGCTCGGGCGGAGGCGGGGGGGAGTATTGAACAGCAGGAGGCCTTTTTTGGAAAGGGGGTCCTGGGCAATTTCCCTGTTTGCACCCCCCTTCCCCCCCTAACGCCAGCCCTGCTTGTAGCTACAGGACCAGTGCTTTATTTACCTCTCTGTTACATGTCAGTGCCAGTGCCCTGCTTCTCCTGGGAGACTGCACAATGCCACAGGTCTTGTGAGGAGCAGGGGACAAGGTCTGTAACAGGATACGGGCAGCCCTTGTTTCTTTCCCGGTTCTGTCTGTATGATTAATGTCCCTGCAGGCTCTCTGTGGGTCAGGTGAGGGCCTGTCACTACAGCTGCAAATGACACTGTTAGCAGCTGTTGTAGCTCATACCCCTAGTCACCGTGTCCTCTTAACAAGTAAGAATAAAGAAATGGAGCCTCTACCTCACATGACATAATGTAGCAATAAGAATGCTATTCACTCAGCACAGCAATGTACTGGAGAATATTGGACACATAATGAGACTAATATGAGGAAAGTATAGATGCAATGCCTGTGTAGACTTGTACTGAGGAGCATGGACGGCACTATCTGTTCACAATGTAGACTTGCAGGCATTCCATGTGTCCAGTGTGGTGCAACCTCTCTTAGATGGATCACTTGTAATATGGCATAGGGATAACTTCATCTATCCGGAATAATCCATGTGCACATGAAACGGTATATTATCCACAAGACCCAAAGTCATTTTTTTTGTGATTATGTTTTCTGTTAGTAAAAATGTTAACTTGGGATTCCTGTGTCTTGATGAAACTCTTTGACACATTTTCAGATGTTGTCTATTTTTAATTGTGAAAAAAAAAATGAATATTGATGCATTTTAGGCTACTTTCACACCAGCATTTTTGCTGGATTCTTCATGGATCAGCAAAAACGCTTCCGTCACGATACTACAACCGCCTGCATCCGTTATGAACGGATCTGGTTGTATTATCTTTAAAATAGCCATGACGGATCCATCGTGAACACCACTGAAAGTCAATGGGGGACGGATCCATTTTCCATTGTGTCAGAGAAAACGGATTCATCCCCATTGACTTACATTGTGTATGGATCCGTCTTGCTCTGCACCACATCGCGGACAGAAAATTGCTGCTTGCAGCGTTATTCTGTCCGTGATGGGGATGCAACTCAATGGAACGGAATGCATTCTGGTGCATTCCGTTTCGGTTCAACGGAAGCGTCCCCCCCCCTTCCCCCCGCTATTGAGATCCTATGACGGATCTCAATAGCGGAAAGGGAAAGAGCAGATGTGAAAGTAGCCTTATAATAAATGTGCTGCATTTGTAGGTTGTGGGAAAGGTGACCAAATATACAGTAAGTGGCTATTAGAGTACATTTTCTAAGAATATTAATTTTAGTCTCATTTTCCCTGCTGAGCAAGCCTTATTATTTCCACTGATCATCCTCATGTGGCAGATGGGCTGCCGATTTTATTTGTGGAATTGAATGGAAAATCCATTTGGATTTAACAGTACGGCAATACAGTAATTATATTCTGTGACAACCATTTTGTCACAGAATGAAATCTGTGAAAGTAACATGCTGCTTTTTTAGGATTGCCTATTACATACGCTAATCTAATACATGTATTATGTACTTTAACATTTGCAGGACAACTTTCCAGCAGGCTGTTCTGGCAGAGAGCAGTCTGCCAGAATTTTCCAGATCTGGTATTGTTGGATGTTACTGGAATGCCTGTGGGCCCCATTGACTATAATGGGGTCTGGCTGAGATTGGACTAAACCTGTCCTATACAGTATGCTGGGATTCAGCTGGACAAAAACAGCTGAATTTAAAAGCAGCCTTAGCGTACCCCTTTCTACATTATTCTTTAGAAGCTGATCCTTTCATCTGACAGTAACCCCCACACTTCGTGGACATCTTTTATGTCATTCTATTTACTCATAGATTGTAAGCTCTTGAGAGCAGGACCTTACGCCTTTTATTTGAATTGTACATGCACCGTCTGACTTGTACAGTGCAGTAGAACTTGCTGGTGCTATAAATAAACATTATTATTTTTACTCACTATTCAATAAGCATACCGGCATTCATATGCTACTGAATGTCTTTGGCAGATTTCTATGCAAATCTTTTGCCATAGATTGTCTAATAACGTAGCTGTGATCCTATAGTACAATACTCTGTTGAAATGTATTTTTAGAAAGTTTTTTTTATTTTTTATTATGCTGTTTATATTACTGTATGGTACCTGTTTTGTTTTTTTTACCACAGCAAACAGTAAGCAGTGTTGAGATATCTGAGCTTAGCTGTCAGAAGAATTATGCATTCAGCTCTGGATATACTATATCCTCAGCACAAGACAGGTACAAAAAGCTACTTGTTTGTAAAGCTTCCCAGTTGTATATGTACATTTATATATATATACTGTAAAATAACATTCAACGGCTGGAATGCACAACTTTTTCTGGTCCAAGAGCCAATTTGTCATATTGTACCACACCCAAGGGCCACAATAAAACGTAGTGTTTTTCTCATTTGGAACATTTATAGCATATTGACAGCATATGCCATAAACGTCTTTTAGATTGGGTTCTGATTCCTGGTACCTCAGGAAAGAATAGATGAGTTGGCAGCTCATGCACAACTTCCAGAAAGTAGATATCCAATATCGCCTCTCCACCTTATTGCCACATTGATGGAGTGCTAAATCCATGATATATATGTTTTGTATGTTCTTGGAAGATGCCACAGATGCCTTAGATTAGGGATGCCCAACCTGCAGCCTTCCAGCTGTTGCAAAACTACAACTCCCAGCATGCCTGGATAGCCTACAGCTATTAGTATACAGCAGGGCATTGTGGGAGTTGTAGTTTTACAACAGCTGGAGGGCCGCAGGTTGGGCATCCCTGCCTTAGATGCTTCTTTAGGCTTTATACACACATCTGTATCCATTTTACGGCTTTGCAAAATACGGATCATGTGCATGCCGCAGTTTTCTCACTCTCTTCACTAGAAGTGATTATTCTTGTCTGCAGAATGGACAGGAATAGGACACGTTCTATAATTTCTGGAACAGCCGCGTGGATGCATGAGGCCTTAAAGGAGCAATGTGAGAGAAATTGATGCAGTGTTGTAGATGGTGCTTTGCATCATCTCAAGGAAATCAAAGATCTCTAAAGAGAATTCCAGTCATGGTCTACACTAGGAATAACACAGTAAGTTTGCCTGGATTTCTCTTTCAGTTTCTTGAAAAGTAACTTAAAGAGGACCTTTCATCACTTTTGCAAAGTGAAACTGATGTCCTTACCTGATAGGGCGGCCCCCACAGATGGCATGACTTTTTTTTTTTTAAACCCCTCCCCCCGTTCTTCCACAGTGCCCCCCGTTGTTTTTGGCGCCTTTCATGTAAATTACTAGTATCAGTACAGGGAGGAGGAGACTAATTTGTCCTCAGTGGGTGTCTCCTTCTCCCTGGCTGTGAGCGCGATCCAATCAGAGTGGACCGCTTACTGCCAGGGAGAAGGTGCTGAAGTTCTTGCGAGGTTCGCGAGAACTTGAGCCTCTAGTACTTCCGGAGCAGGCACCATCTTGCAAGCCCGGCCGGAGAGCATTGGAGGATCGAACCAGGACCGGCAGAAGGAGGAACGTCGGAAGAGGCAGGAGCAGCATCAGCGTATAGGTAAATATGCTATAACCCCTGGAAAACGAGCAAGGTGGGTGATCGGCAGGAATTCTCCCCCTAAACAATGAGCATGTTGGGGGTGATTATACCTTGCACCCCAACCCCCTTAGACAATGAGCATGTTGTGGATGATTATAGTTTGCACCACAACCCCCTTAGACAACGAGCATGTTGGGGGTGATTATAGTTTGCCCCACAACCCCCTTAGACAACGAGCATGTTAGGGGCGATAATACATTGCACCACAACCCCCCTCTAAGGCAGCAAACATGTTGGGGGGATTAATAGTTTGCACCAAAACCCCTTAGACAATGAGCATGTTGGGGGTGATTATACCTTGCACCACAACCCCCTTAGACAATGAGCATGTTGAATTGGATCGGGCTCACAGCCAGGGAGAAGGAGACACCCACTGGGGTCAAATCAATCTACTCCTCCCTGTACTGATACTAGTAATTTACATAAAATAAAGATTTGTGTTTGGGCTTGCAATCTACCATAAAGCACACATTTATTGAAAGTAAATTGCAATATAAGACAAGTTAAAAAGCAAGTTAAAAAGCATACATAAAATACATCAATATAACCACAATGGGGTAGATGGATATTGATCAATGTCCATAAAGGGCTATTCAATCCTCTGGCGTGAGTGGTATCTAGAGTTCTTTATAGGGCCTTCTGATATGGCCTTAGTTTCCAGCAGAGGTCCACTATGACCACAATAAAAGGTGATAGGTGTTATAAATGCCTATACAGCGCTGAAGAGGATTCTCGCAATCGACTAATACTTTATTATGTCGAACTTCAATCCCAAAGTATTTTTATCAGAAGAAAAGGATAACGGTATTCTCGGCTGATCTGCCACTTACCTCCTCTTTGTAGGAATAATCCACGTGTGTCCGCGGTATTGGTCGGGGAGCGGGTGAGAGATACCGGGTGATGTATGAGACACCGGCGTCTCATGTTGCTCTCCTCGATGGCCACGTTCAGTAGTCCTCGCGGGATTACACTTACGTGGCTTCCTGTTTAGTCCGGTAGTGACGTCTTTCCTATATTTGATTCGAAGATTTGGAAATTCGATTTTTTCGAATATAAAAGTCCTGTCTGCATGGCCATGCGACTAAAGCGATTTCGACAGGTGTATGGCGTTTACCCATAAACGCCATACACCTGTAAACGCCATACACCTGTCGAAATCTCTTTAGTCGCATGGCCATGCAGACAGGACTTTAATATTCGAAAAATCGAATTTCCAAATCTTCGAATCGAATATAGGAAAGACGTCACTACCGGACTAAACAGGAAGCCACGTAAATGTAATCCCCCATAGAGAACATAGAGAAGACAGGAACATTTTATTTTTTATTTTTTTTTATCATCCCTGCCATCCCTAGTGCAGTGTATGGAGGTCAGGAAGCTGCAATGCAGTTTCCTGTTCTATTCCCAACGTTTATGTGATCGCTGGGGGCTGGGTGTCTACACAAGCTGCAGGGTCTTAGCAGACTCATATCAACTGTGCAGTGACACTTGTAAAGCCTCTCTGGGGGATGTATTCCACTGCAATTGAGGCTAATACAAAAAAAAAAAATAGGTAAAGTTAAATGTCTCCCTAAGGCCTTATGGGAGACACAAAATGTAAAATGATAAAAATAAGAAAATAAAAACGAAATAAAAAATAAGAAAAATACTCTGCCACATGTCACACCGCAGCTTCTAACCCCACCTCAGGTTACCATAAACTATCCCACACATCAAAATCATTGTTATAAAAAGGGGACATCGTTTAAAAAATATTTTGGTTGCACCTTGTTTTATTGACTATTAAGTAAATATGAAAAAATAAAATAAAATAGACCATTTATTTAACATTTTTCTGGGTATAAAAAAAAAGAGTTCAAATGAATTGAAAAATGGTGCAAATACGGCTGGACAGGAAGGCGGGGGCGGGGGGGGGGAGGGTGTAAAAAGCCAGTCTTTCAGTGGTTGAACAGCCTCACAGTCTCCCCCTTGTGCTAGTCACACAGTAAGCCCATAACGGTGCCAGCCATACTCCTTAACAGTGTCTTTTTTAATAAACTGGACACAGACAATGATGAGTGGGAGGCCTCACAGACCAACTATGCCAGCAGCAGTATGACCATTCCTGTTTAAAGGTAATCTTACACATTAAAGCAGTTGTCTGATTACTAAAGTATCATAAATTGATATTGGTTTTCTTTTTTCTCTAATTGTGTAATAGTTTTATGTTTGCTTATTGACTTCTATGGGAAATGTTGTAAGCATGTTGTTTGTTATATGCAAAGCTGTCTGTCCAAATTGGAGGAGCTAAGCTATCTTCATCACCAATTGCCAATGGTATGTTAATATACCCCAACTTTATAATAGAGGTGTTGCCTTTCTTTGTAATCCTGTATGTAAAGATAATGAGGTGACTTGCCCCAGCATAGGCTGTGACAGGAAATTTCAGCCTGCTGACTTAGTGGCCAGTGTGAAAACTGCAATATGAAATAATGCTCTCATCAGTTATGTAAACTATGGCTTCTGGTGTATGGAGACAGAAAATGCTATGGTCACTCTGAAAATGACATGGTAATTATCTATCCTTCCTTCATAGCTTTCCTCAGGGCTACTGGTTATCCTTGAAGAGAGCCACCAGATCTATAGAGGCTTAATTTCAGATGATTCTCCATAGGAAACGAGTATGCAAATTAGGTCATATAATCCCAACCAGAGATACCTCCTAAAGGTAGACATTTGTAGACAGCTATTTCAAAGTTCTTGCCCCCCCCCAGTACAGAACAGGGTACTGGTTGGCTAGATGAGATATCTTGCAGCTTGGGTGGTGTGGGTGGGGGTAGGCTCTTGTTTTCTTCAAAGAGACCCAGTGGCTGTATTCCCACATACACCTTTGCACTTCATCAAACTACAGGAATTCATAGGGCTAAATGTTTAACATTTGGAAGTTTTATAACTATCCATAAAATTATCTTAAATTGCTATTTTTTCAACAGTCATTGGGTACACCAGCACAATATGAAGTGTGATAATAATGAAAGCATTCTCATCTGGGAAGCTGAGACTTTATGTACAGTATTTCGACAAGCTGATCTCATATTATTTACTTCACTGCATTGCTAAATTCATTTGCCAAGCTTTATGTGTGATGTATACTATATAATAGATGATAATAACTTTATCCAAATTGAGCATGTCTCCAAAAGTGATGTCTCACTCTTAGCGTCTTGACTAGGTCAGAGGCTGCTTGCCAGAGATGAAATCCTAAAATGTGGCTAGAGTTCTGGATAATATGGCACAAATGTTCTCTCTCTGTGCTCTTTATTTCTACTTAATTAGTCCCGGGAGTGGGCATTGATTTTGTAACGTTGGTAGTTCACATCTGCTGGTGTTGGACAGGTCATTTTGTCTGTGTCCTTCCCTCCTCAATCCGCAGCAGGTGACATTTCTTGCGAGGGAAAAGATACTTGCTCAATGTGACACTGTCTGTCTCTTCTGTCCCTCGACGGGCACAGATGGCTGGTCGAATGAAGACATCAAGCTAATAGGTATGTTGACAGCTCTCTGCAGTGCTGGAACTTTTCATGCTTGTAAGTAAAGAAAGAGATGGACAGACAGCTTCAGTGCCAAGGCTTGTGGATTCTGCTGAAGCAATGGCATATGGTCTGCTTCATGAGGAGCTTAGAAGTAGAGCAGACATCAGTAGGTGACACAATGTGGGCTCAGTGGGAAGGCTTCTCTCTACCACAACCTGATTGTTGTCAGTCTATGCATGGGAGACTGAGGCTTGTACGAACATATCAATATTACACTGGAATAATTTACTATATTTATACACGTTATGTTGATATCTGTTTTGTCTTTGAAAACTGTTGGCCAATTGTTCAACAATTGAAGCTAGCCAATATTACAGTTACATTTTTCTGAAGTGTTTGAGGAGTTGAACCATCTCACATGAGCCCCCTTTGCAGAGCCAAACATTGCTTTCCACTAACTTTTGGGAATTAGTTGCTGGTTCCAATAACTATATTATAGCATGAATACTGGAGTTCCAAATATTTAATCTGTTTGCCAGTATCTGCATTGATCATTCTGGAAATTAGAGAATCATATACACTTACTATTTGTGTGATATGTGTACTGGTTGTAAAATAAAATCAGGTGATTTGCATTTAAATTCAGTGCTATTAGATAACATTGTTGCTTTGATTCACCCAAAAATATAACATGGTGCCTGAACCTCTACTTTTGTGCTATCTCACTCAACCTTACAGTTGTTATTATTTTATTATAATTTTACTCACTTATATAACGCTGACATATTCTGCAACGCTTTACAAGAATTAGCATCACACTGTCCCCCAATGGGGCTCACAATCAGTTTGGGCAGCACGGTGGTTCAGTGGTGCCTTGCTGAGGTCCTTGGTTTAAATCTGACCAAGGACATCTGCATGGAGTTTGCATGTTGTCCCTGTGTTTGCGTTGGCTTCCTCCCACACTCCAAAGGTACATTTCTAACTCTTTTTTTTCAGTTCTTATTATTCTTCCAGACACTGCTCCTGTCTAGAGAAGACTTATAAATATTTTGCTGGGGAAAAAGTGGAGTAGTTGTCACCAACAATCTGGTTGTGTCTTCTGGTGTCAAAATGAAAACCTGAATCTGACTGGTGTTGGGTTGTAATAACAATGCATTTACCTATGAAAATGCACAACACTGGTTGATATTGGTACTTTTCTCTTTCATTTTTTCATTAAAAAAAATCTATCCTTTGGTGTCTCAGATCCTCATTGGAGGACTTCCATATACAGTATGTGGCAGAGATTTTAAAACACACCCTATTGTCCAAAAAGGTGTGGGTAAGAGGTAAATCAAACTGGCAGATCTTGAGCACATATAGTGACTCTGACAGATAAAATATTTCTACAATAGAAATTCATAAATGTTTAATTATTGGGTCTGTGCTAATATGTCTACTAATAGCCCCAAGAATAGGTGCACCTAGTCCCTGATCAACAGTTGGAACCTCTGAATTGGATACTTCCTCGTCGGTGTTTGCCAACCCTCTCCTGACTAACACAACCTCATAGGTCACAAGCTAAGTTGGGATCATTAGTATGGTTTTATTGGATTTGAAATACATAACCACATAATCGACTACTTTATTCAAGGTTCCCATACTAAAAGACATGCAGTATAAATGCAATAAGTTTGTCAGATTTTTTCAGAACCCATTAGTACTACAGAAAGTTAAAATCTAATTAGTATATTTTGTTGATCTAAGAACAGAATATGGTAGAGGGAGAAAATCTGAGGTCTGTGATATATAGGTTTATATGATAAATGGCAGGATTTGTCAGTAATCCTGACTTGACTCTTATGAGAGTTGGTGAGAGTCCTGCTCAACACAGGTGATTGGCTGCTTTCCCTGTATTAGCATGTAGAGAGAACATAGAAAATAGTGTAGACATTAAATGCAGAAGGGGCTGGCCAACAATGCCGATATGCCCCCCGATTTTGAATGTATTTCCTTACATTTTTGTGTTATTTTTTAATTTTGCAGTTCGGCTGAAGCTGACTTCACTGTGAACTCCTGTGGTGTCCTAAGTCTCCTATAATTTACATGCTAAGGCTACTTTCACACTAGCGTTCGGGGCTCCGCTTGTGAGCTCCGTTCAAAGGCTCTCACAAGCGGCCTCGAACGCATCCGTCCAGCCCTAATGCATTCTGAGTGGATGCGGATCCGCTCAGAATGCATCAGCCTGGCACCGTTTGGCCTCCGCTCCACTCAGCAGGCGGACACCCGAACGCTGCTTGCAGCGTTCCGATGTCCGCCTGGCCGTGCGGAGGCAAACGGATCCGTCCAGACTTACAATGTAAGTCAATGGGGACGGATCCGTTTGAATATGACACACTATGGCTCAATTTTCAAATGGATCCGTCCCCAATTGACTTTCAATGTAAAGTCTGGACGGATCCGTCTGAGGCTACTTTGACACTTAGAATTTTTTTTACAATATAATGCAGACGGATCCGTTCTGAACGGATCCACCGTCTGCATTATATGAGCGGATCCGTCTGTGCAGACACCAGACGGATCCGCTCTGAACGCAAGTGTGAAAGTAGCCTAAAATGTACCCATATTTCAGTCGTCTGAAGTTGTAAATATGAGTTACTTTGTTGTATCTTTCCTGTACTGTAATCTTATTTGATGGACACTTCAGCAAAACCTCTCAAATCTTAATGGGGCTGTGTCCCGAATACAGTAACTGTGATATGCCTTTCTAAGGCTACTTTCACACTAGCGTTCGATCGGATCCGTTCTGAACGGATCCGATCATAATAATGCAGACGGAGGCTCCGTTCAGAACGGATCCGTCTGCATTATTTTAGCATATAACAGCTAAGTGTGAAAATAGCCTCGGACGGATCCGTCCAGACTTTCAATGTAAAGTCAATGGGGGACGGATCCGCCTGAAGATTGAGCCATATTGTGGCATCTTCAAACGGATCCGTCCCCATTGACTTACATTGTAAGTCTGGACGGATCCGCACGCCTCCGCACGGCCAGGCGGACACCCGAACGCTGCAAGCAGCGTTCAGCTGTCCGCCTGTCCGTGCGGAGGCGAGCGGAGCGGAGGCTGAACGTCGCCAGACTGATGCAGTCTGAGCGGATCCGCTCCATTCAGACTGCATCAGGGCTGGACGGCTGCGTTCGGGTCCGCTCGTGAGCCCCTTCAAACGGAGCTCACGAGCGGACCGACGAACGCTAGTGTGAAAGTAGCCTAAGATGTAAGGACATCCTATAGGAGCCCGAGCTCTGATGTAGACTAAAGGGCAGGAGCGGATTGGCAATATACCCCATCCGGAAAATTCCAGAAGGGCCGATTGCCTTTTACTATGCAGGGGGCTGGTAGCCCCTGGTTTCACCTTTCAAACATGGTGGTTTGGGCATTATAATGATAATGACACTGCAGCAATTTGTAATACACAGGGCTGGTGGCCGTGCTCTGCAGTCATTATCATATCAGTATAAAGAGGGTGTCGAGCTGCCAGTCCAGCTATGCTGTTATGCCACCAAACTTAACATAATATATACAGGACTGTAACCCTGTCTCTCAGGCCATGCCTACCACCCTGTCAGCAGCATGTGTAAGAGCAGTCTTTCGGGAGTTATTTGTGGTTTGTAACAGGTGCTAAGCCCTGCTACTCCACTCTGGTTGCCCGATGACCATTCTCTTCCCACCCATCTCTCAGGTTTTAAACTATTGGGAGGTGCAGGGTACCTTAAGGGTCCATTCACACCTCCGCAAAATGGATCTAGATCTGTTCTGCAATGTTGCGGAACGGATTCAGACCCATTCATTTTCAGTGGGGCCAGAAAAGATGCGGACAGCACACAGTGTGCTGTCTGCATCCGCACTTCCGTTCCGCTAAAAATTGAACATGTCCTATTCTTGTCCGCAGACACGGACATGAAAAAGCATTTCTATTAAATTGACGGCCATGTGCGGTCCAAAAAATGCGGAATGCACATGGCCTGTGTCCATATTTTGCGGATCCTCAATTTGCGGACATGGACCCTTAGTGTTTTGCAGCCCACAAATTGCGGCTCTGGACTGCATGTGGCCATCCCTATGATAGAAATGTAAATTCTTGTCCTCAATTGCAATCTTTTTTGCGGGGCCATGGAACGGAACTACGGATGCGGACAGCACATGGTGTGTGTGAATGGAACCTTACAACCTGGGGAGGAGGAGAACAGGTACTAGCTCGTCTGGCTAGGGGAGGGAACATGAGTGTGTTGGCTGTGAAGCGCCTCTGTGTAAGGGAGAAATAACAGGGGATGGGGGATTCACTAGTGACACCTTATGGTGGAGGCCCATGCCCCAACTCCCATCTCTTTCTGAGGAAGATAAGCAAAATGCGTGTTAGAAGCTGTGGCAGGAACTACATAGATATATGGACTATTTTTGGCGGAATATATAATTTATATCTTCATTTTTTAAGCATGAGATTGAGTGCATTAGCTTTAAAATGGTGCTTATCATAGCGTTGTCCACTTTGGCTGAAATATGCAACACTTGTTTTTCCTGCTGTGTCCCCCAACGCATATTATTGGTGCTATGTTTTTAAATGTCCTTTGTGCTATGTGTATTTGTGGGACTTTTATAGCCAGTGCTTTTATTATAGTTTTCTATTCAATAAATGTATTGCAGTTGAGCAGTAGCATCTATGATTGGATTATTTTTGTTGTTGTTGACATACTGTATTTATGAGGGTATGCCCATCATTCACTAACGGACCATGCTCACACTAAAGGTTATAGGGATAATTGGTTATTGTAAGGATAAACATTATTAGGTCGCATGCACATGACCGTGTTTATGGTCCGTGTGTGATCCGCAAAAAAGCTGATTGCACACAAACCAATTAATTTCTATGGGTCCACAAAAATTAAATAAATTAACAGCACACGAATATCATCCATGTGCTGTGACCATCCATATGTTCGTCCTGCAAAATATAGAGCATGTCCTATCATGTCCATTTTTCGGACAAGATTAACCATTTCTATAAGTGGGACTGAGAAAGATGTGGATTGCACATGGAAGGTTTTTGAGGATCTGCAGTTTGCAGACTGTGGTCATGTGCAGTAGGTCTAATGGAGGAGGAGAACAGAACATGGCTGCTGGTGATGGCCACCACAGGAGGGCAGTTTCTAGAGATGTATTTTGTGCTGCGCTGTGGTTTTTTGTTTTACTTCTGTTGGACCACTTATTTGTTTTGCCCCCTCATCTTGTGTTGCAGCACTTACTATCAATTTGGACCTGCCTAAAATATGTGGCCACTTTTATTTTTCCAGGGCTACTTTAGGTTTATTTATTTACTATACTCTACTATTCGCAGACATTAGCTTCCAATTGTCCCCAATGAGGCTCACAATCTAAGTTCTCTATCAGTATGTCTTTGGAGTATGGGAGGAGACCGGAGTACCTGTAGGAAACCCACGCAAACAGGAAACCCATACAAACTCCATGCCGATGTTGTCCTTGGTAAGATTCGAACGTAGGACCCCAGCGCTGCAAGGCACCAGTGCTAACCACTGAGCCACCGTGCTGCTTAGTCCATCCCTGCTGAAGAGCCACAAACAATTATAAAAAAAATACCTAAAATTCTGTGTCTGAGCACAAATCGTCTTCAAGGTTTTTTTAATTAAACCATAACCATACCAATGCTGATCAGCTGATCGTCAGGCCAGCTTAAATTAAAATGGGGGTTGTCAAGATCAGACAAACCTTTAAAGGTTTAATACATATACTTTTATAGCACTGAGTAATTACCCATACTCACTTATGCTTTGGATTGTTTTCTGGGATCATAGGGAAATTTTCTATATCTTGCGTAAGTTTTCTTTTGGAAGGATGTTCTGGATACTTTGCTAACTTTCAGCCAGGAGATCTGTTTTACATTGTGTTTTTGGAATGTTGGACAGGATTTATATCAACACTGGGAAAGCTAATTTATCATATTTTCATCCACCTCTTTTCATTTGTGATGAAGGATGAGGAAGTTGTGCGTTATTGTTAACTTTGATTGAACTTCATCCAGCAATGAGATCTTTCCTTAGCCCTCTCTTTTCCAAATTGTTATACCTGTTTTGTGTCATTGTGGTTCCTATGCATGTCTGTTTTTTTAAGGGCAGCACTGGCTGTGGAATGGAAACATCTGTCATGCATGAAATAACACCAATTAAGCATTTAGCAATGCGGCAGCGCACTCGCCCCCAAGCTGGATCTCATAGGCAAACTATCAGTGTATTACACTGTGTAATACACTGATAGTCAATGCAGTATAATACAGATGTATTGTGCTGCATTGAAACAGGGATCAGACCCTGTAATGTTGAAGTCCCATATTGGGACAAAAATAAAAAATAATAAAAGTGAAAAAAAGTGTTTTTAACAATATTTTTTTTTTAGTTTCAATAAAAAAGCTTTTCCCATAAAAAGAGACATAAAATTGTAAAAAAAATGGAAAAAATGTATAAAAACAGGTATATTAGGTATCACCGCATGTATAACAACCTGCCCTATAAAAATATGACATGATCCACCCCGTCAGGTGATCACCGTAAAAAAAAAAAAATTAAAACTGTGCTTAAAAAAATTCAATTTTGTGTCACCCCATATTGCAAAAAGTGTAATACCAAGCGATCAGAAGGTTATACGCACCCCAAAATCATATATAAAAAAATGGCTCTCAGAATATGGAGACACTAAAACATGATTTTTTTTTTTTTGTTTAAACAATGCTGTTGTTGTGTAAACCTTAAATTTAACTGAAAAAGTAGACATATTCGGTATTGCCGCGTCCGTAACAACCTGCTCTATAAAAATACCACATGACCTAAACCCTCAGATGAACATTGTAAAAAAATTAAAACTGTGTAAAAAAATAAATTTTTTGTCACCTTACATCACAAAAATTGTAATGCCAAGCGATAAAAAAGTCATATGCACCCTAAAATAGTATCAATTAAACTGTCATCTCATACCGAAAAAAATGAGCGTCTACATGAGACAGTTGCCCCCCCCAAAAAAAAAAAACTATGACTTTCAGAATATGGACACAAAAAAATGTTTTTTATTTTATCTGATATTGTCACATCCGTAACAACCTGCTCTATAAAAATACCACATGATCTAACCTGTCAGATGAACATTGTAAATAACAAAAAATAAAAACTGTGCCAAAATAGCTATTTTTTGTCTCACAAAAAGTGTAATATAGAGCAACCAAAAATCATATGTACCCTAAAATGGTACCAACAAAACTGTCACCTTATCCCGTAGTTTCCAAAATGGGTTCACTTTTTTGGGAGTTTCTACTTTAGGGGTGCATCAGGGGTTCTTCAAATGTGACATGGCAACTTAAAATTATCCCAGTGAAATCTGCCTTCCAAAAACCAAATAGCATTCCTTTCCTTCTGCACCCTGCCGTGTGCCAGTACAGCAGTTTACAACCACATATGGGGTGTTTTTGTAAACTATAGAATTAATAAATATTGAGTTTTGTTTGGCTGTTAATCCTTGCTTGGTTACTGGAAAAAATGGATTAAAATGGAAAATCTGCAAAAAAAGTGAAATTCTGAAATGTCCTCTCCATTTTCCTTAAATTCTTGTGGAAGTCATAAAGGGTTAACAAAGTTTGCAAAATCAGTTTTGAATACCTTGAGGGTGGAGTTTCTAAAATGTGACCATTTATGGGTTGTTTCTATTTTGTAAGCCTCACAAAGTGACTTCAAACCTGAACTGGTCCTTAAAAAGTGGGTTTTGGAAATTTTCTGAAAAATTTCAAGATTTGCTTCTAAACTTCTAAGCCTTCTAACGTCACAAAAAAGAAAATGTAATTTACTAAATGATCCAAACATGAAATAGACATATGAGAAATGTAAAGTAATAACTGTTTTAGGAGGTATCTATATCTGTTTTAAAAGCAGAGAAATAGAAATTTTGAAAATTGTGAATTTTTATTTTTTTTTGGTACATTTGGTATTTTTTTTGTAAATAAAAATGAAATATTTTGACTCAAATTTACCACTGTCATGAAGTGCAATATGTGACAAGAAAACAATCTCAGAATGGCTTGGATAAGTAAAAGCGTTTTAAAGTTATCACCACATAAAGTGACACGTCAGATTTGCAAAAAATGTCCTGTCCTTAAGGTGAAAAATGACAAAGTCCTTAAGGGGTTAAAGTGTCTTTGTGCGAAGCCGCTGTTTTGTGCTATGTTTCTGTTTATTTGAGAACAAGGTGTATGGAGGTTTCATCCATTTGTGGGTAAAAGCCACTTCTGACTGAAGGAGAAGGAGTTGGCCATGTGGAGAAAGTAGATAAAGAAATTCTTAGGAGGATCCCAGTGCTTTGTGGAGGGTGTTCACCATATAGAGAAAGTGATTCTACCTGTTCCAAGGAGGGCAGGTCTGTGTTGTACTTTGTGTCTTCGTATGTGAGAAATAGACTCATCCCTTTTTTTGGACCTTGCAGCTGTGTGTGAACACACGCCTACAGATAGCGAACTTTATTTTTATCTTCCGTCTGTTCATGCAATTCCAGACGAACTCCATGATGTTGGGGAGACTCTTTGTTTTGTTTTTATGCTGAATGATGATGGCTGTATGTTTAGGGTTGTTGTCCTGCTATCCTGCATTTGGAGCCAATTACATGCCTCCATGATGGTACTGTGTGATTGATAAATATCTGCCCGCATTTCTTACCATTGAGGACACATTAATCCTGACCAAATCCTCAACTCTATTTTCTGAAATGCAGCACCCATCTTACAAGGAACCTGGACCATGCTTCACTGTTGCCTGTAGACCCTCTTTATTGTACCACTCTAGCTCTTTGGCTGATAAACTTCTTTCTTTTATAGCCAAATCTTTCAAAATTTGACACATTAGTCCAGAGCACCTGCTGCCATTTTTCTTCACTCCAGTTTCTATGTTTTCATGCATAGTTGAGTTGCTTGGCCTTGTTTCCAAGTTAAAGTTATGGCGTTTTGGCCACAGTTAATGCACTGAAGACCACTTCTGGCTAGACTTCTCCAAACAGCAGATAACTGTACGTGGGTCCCAGTGTTTTCTGCCAGTTCTGAGCTAATGGCGCTGCTGGGCATCTTAAATTGATAAAAATAAACTTTAAACACATATATTTTGAAAGCATTCTCACTTTGCAGTATTTGTTCCACACCTGCCTAAAACATTTGCACAGTACTGTATCTATAGTGAAAATTTGAACGGTTACACATATAAAGGATAGCATGACTTTAGCTGACTACAGAATGCCAGTGCAATAACAAATCACAGTTACTGATGCATAGCCACGGTGCAGTCATACACCTAAGAAGGTGAGCTCTCCCAAACCCCTGATAAAACAAGACAATTGATAAAGAAGGAAATCATTACAAGGGCTATCTCACATAGAATACCACTGTCTCTGTACCATGTTAGTGGACCCATGCATGCATCACCTGATTACATGTAGTGCTACATTTGGTTTGGGGTCAGAAAAATGTATAGCCAATTGTGGCTTTCCTGGTGATAATAGCTTGTCTGTCAGTTTTAGTAACAACTTGCATTCCCCATGTAATAACAATTCCGGAGCATCTATTCTTATGACTTTATCATGTGCCATTACTTTATTATTCCTAATAAATTCATGTTTGAAAGACTAGCAGTTTGCAATAAATGTCCCGATGTATGTTACCAGGTGGAGCTATGTCCCTGCACATTCTGACACTATATAAGTAGTAACTAAAATTGGGTACGGAGGCCAATTGTGATGTTTTCTACATCTCATTTGTTAAGTTAATTAATCTATTATTAATGTATCTTTCCATATGTTATGTTGTGCTCTAGGGTTTCTTTTTTGCAGTCAGAATTGTATTCAATGTGCAGACTACAAGTGATTTGATGTATATGTTGTCAAGTAATTTTATTTTACTCATTTATATTTTTTGTTGCAAAAGCAAAATACTTCCCTTTGCTTCTCGAATCGAGCAATGTTTCATAAGTGCTTTACTGTGCAAGGAAGACATGCTAGAGAGCTGCCCAGGTGCAATCACAGAACATTATGACATATGACAACTCCCCACAACTTCATTATTTATTACTGTAGTTTGTTGGATGTCATTCTGTTTAAGGAATAGGACACTTTTGCGCTTAGTATAGTGTAGAAAAAAAAATACTGACCAACTGACAGATCTGCTTCAAATCTAAAGCTGAACATTAACATGAAGTGCTTGCTGAGCAATGCAGGAGGAGCCAGAAAGATTAACTATTTAATAAAAGTTGCAGGAGGGTATTACCAAAATGACACAATAAAGCATATACATACAGGCCACTACAATAGTGCTGCATCATTCAGAAAATCAAAATGGCGTCCAGATTACTTGTAGACATTCTTATTTCTGTCGCCTGTATTCCTTGGAGCATGACAAAGTAACCCCACCATAGTAGCAAAGAGTTAAAGAAGGACCAGTGCTTTTCCTTTTGCTGAGCATGTTTCTTCTCTTGTCGGAGATGCATTTGACAGCCAATATGTAGATAGAACCAGGCCCCACAAGGAATTGCAATAACACTTGAAATGCATTGTTTTATATGTTACTCACTTGAGAACAATGAAAGCTGTTGCTGGAACCCAAATACTATTATAAACAGATTTATCGGAGCATGCGTTTTCCCACCTTTCCCCAAGAGTTATGGCTTTAATCTTAAGAATTTATGTTGGTTTGCTTGTGGCTTTTATACGCGTTATGCATTCACTTTTGAGACTTTTCAGCTATTTAGTGTCGCGGTGTTTAAAACAAGTGTTATCAAGGAAATAATTTCAGCTCTAGATCATTTTTTATATTCACTCCCGAATACTACATATAAAAGAGCCAGATGGTAATATAATAGAGTTATAGGAAGCGTCAGGCAGACTTATACGCGCTCTGCCCTTTTGCGTTCTGCATTGCCTTTATCCGGCAAACAGGAACGAATGAAGGATAGAAAAAAGCCCCTCCTTCACAGGCCTGTCTTTCTTATTCTCATCGCACCCTAAAAATATGAGCAATTAAATTAATTTCCACCAGTGCCTTTCTTCCCTCCTCCTTCAGGAACTGAAAAGCTTTTAAGAACCCCTCCCAAAAAGAAAATAACTGTTTTGGAGTGAAAACAGAAAATCGTAATTTCTCTAAACAGCCTGTGCTGATATTCCCTGGAGAGCCAGATCTTATTTTCCTCCATTTTATATTATTTCCCACTAAATCAGATCTAACAGGGGAAGAAACGAAGAGAGGAAGGAATCGGTTCATAAATTGTTTGCCGACGAGCTGTGTGTAACTACTTCACCACCAGACCTAAAGTGGAATTACTATGCTTGCTGCTCTCACAGTATATCCTTGATGCCTCTCTGGTGCCATGTGTCTCTATCGTATCAAAGCTTTGAGACTTGCAGTTAAAATGTATTATGTTACATGCATCAATCTTGATTGTCTCCAACAAGTCATACTTGTTTGTTCAGCATATATACCTGAGTGTTGTTTATGACATTTTTAAAGGGCTAAACATTACATAAAATCAATTTGTGTATGAAGGCTTTTTAACATTTTCTTCACAGGCTTACTAGTACATATGGCAACAAAAGACCATTTAATGCTAAAATCAGGGCCGTCTTTAATATTGATTGGACCCTGGGCAAGAATTTTCTTGGGCCCCATGGATCCCGCCTTCCCACACCCTAACATGTAATCACTCCTTCCATCACAACACACACAAAAATCCACACACCTCGTAGAGCAGTAAACTTTAATAATGATGAGTTGCCACTAGAGGTGTTCCTTGGCAGTAATGTAAATACTGCCTTTTTTCTGAAAAGGCAGTGTTTACATTAAAAAGCTTGCAGTGACATGCTATAGACACCAGAACTACTACATTTAGCTGTTGGGGTTCTGGTGATTATAGTGTCCCTAAATATAGAGAAAAAAAGAATCAGCACAAAAGTATTACATAAAATGGCTGTATCATTATTCTAAAAAAAAAAAAAAAAACACAGCTTCTGACACAAATATATAGTATTTAGCTATTTTTTTTTTTTTTTACAATGTGCAGATAGTACTGTACTACTAACCTCTCCATCCACCCCTACATACAGGGTAATACAGCGCCACATACCTCTTACATCCAGTGATGTCTCTTTGATGTAGATGTTCTCTTTCCTCATCTTCTCCTTTCAGACCAGACCACCATTTTTCAGACATTTCTCATCTCTGCAGTTTGACAAACAAAATCTTAGTTTACTACTTTTCCATCATCCTCCCATCTTCTGGACAAATCATCCTACCACCCCAAATACTGTGCTGCTTTTCTCCCCAATACTATACTGCAGAAACGGATAAACCCCTGATAATAGTAGTACCATGCAGATAGAGCCCTTCAATAATTGTTGGCACACAGTGCCCTAAAATAACTGTGCCCAGCAAATAGTGCCCCTGACACTAATAGTGTAAACATAATGTCCCCCAAAAACAATTGTGGTAAGCTGATACTGTGCCAAGGTGCCCCCACAGTAATAGTGCTCCCAAAACTCCCACCAATAGGAATAATTCTCTGCTAGAGCACACATGGTAGTAATAGTGCTCCTACAGTGCCCCCAACATGTCCCCACTGGGCCCCACAAGTAGTAATGCTCCCATAGTGCCAATACTAGTAATCATGTTCCCCATAGACCCCCAGTAGTAAAAAAGCCGATCATAATGCCCCCCAGTAGTAATAAATCTCCTTATAATGTGCCAGTGCAAAAAAATTATTGAATGCCCTAGTTGAGCTAAAGTCCCCATAGTGCCCCCAATGTGCCAGTATAAAATATCCCTATATAGTGCCCCCAGTAAATGCCCCATAGTGCTCTTCTCCCCCTTCTTCCTAGTGCCCCCCATAATGTACCAGTATAGAATGCCCCATATATAGTGCCCCAGTAGATGCCCCCCGTGTCCCCCATAGTTTGCAAGTATAAAATACCCCTTCTTTGTGCCCCCCATAGATGAGCCCCTAGTACTCCTCTCTCCCCTTCCCCATAGTACCCACCATAATGTGCCCCAGTATAAAATGCCCCTATACAGAGCCCCCCATCTAAATTACCCATTCTTTGTGGCCTCAGTAGAAGCCCCCATAGTGATCCTCTTACCACTTCCCCCATAAAAAATACCCCTTCTTTGTGGTCTCAGTAGATGCCCCCATAGCGACCCCAATAATGTGCCAGTAAGAAGTGCCCATATAGCGCCACCCAATACTGTGCCAGTAAAAAGTGCCACTAATAATGTGCCAGTAAGAAGTGCCCCCACAGTGCCCCAATAATGTGCCAGTAATATGTGCCCCATAGATGCCCCCCAATAATGTGCCAGTAAGATGTGCCCCCATAGATGCCCCCCAATTATGTGCCAGTAACAAGTTCCCCCATAGATGCCCCCAATCATGTGCCAGTAACAAGTGCCCCCTATAGATGCCCCCAATCATGTGCCAACAACAAGTGCCCCCATAGATGCCCCCCAATCATGTGCCAGTAAGTAGTACCATATAAAAAAATAAACACTTACTTCCATCAGGCTGGCAGCGATGCGATACAGGCCTCTTCCAGCCTGTGTCCCGCGCTGTACGGCCTAGTGCCTGCAGCCTATCAGAGGAACAGGGAAGCGATACGCCTCTCCCTCCCTTACTCCGCCACAGCACATCTATCTGTATCATTGTCCTGAGGGCGGCGATACAGATGACTATGGAGATGAGCGCTTCCACACTGGAAACGCTCATCTCCCTGTTCCCTGCCGCCGCCACCCACTTGTCACCAGGGCTGCGCAGCCTGGGGCCATTGCCTCACTTTGCCTAATTGGCGGTGCGTCCCTGCCAGCGCCCCCTGGAATTTAGTGCCTGGGGCAATGTTCCCCCCCAGCCCCCCCAACGCTACGAGCAGGGCTCAAGAGGTAGCTGCCTTGGGCCCCCCAGGAGTAACTGGGCCCGGGGTAGATGCCCCTTTTGCTCCGCGTTAAAGATGGCCCTGGCTAAGATAGACCTGAAATTAAAGGAGTACTTTGCCTTTGCAGTACAGCATAAGTCATTATTAAAGAATAATTCTGGGGCTCATGTGCATTCTTTTGTATACCTTCTTCCCCACTAGCGTTGTTACCTTTTCCAATCTTTGGGGGTGCGGCTTGACAAATTGTGTCTTTTGACACCAATGGTTGGATCATACTTTGACTTTTGCTACATTTTATTTAAAATAAACATTTTTTTAATATGTGATGAAACTATTAGGAGAATAGACAAACTGGCATGACATAATGGACAATCATTAAAAGACCCACCTGCTCTGATGTCCTCCTCTCCTCAGCACCCCGATCTGGCTCCCAGGTCCTGTCCAACACACAATAATCATCATCATCACTCTCTCCACCACTTT
The DNA here is from genome assembly GCF_014858855.1 of Bufo gargarizans. NCBI lineage: Eukaryota > Metazoa > Chordata > Amphibia > Anura > Bufonidae > Bufo > Bufo gargarizans. Next base: position 202,247,065 of record NC_058085.1, on the reverse strand, counting down.
TATCAGACTATGATATGTAATTTTGGGATCCTTTGCCACCCTTCTGATTTCCTACTCTGTATTTGTCCCAAGTGCCATTATTGACCAGGCTTAAACTGCACCTACCACCAGCAACCCCATGGCTATAAGTGCCACCACAACTACCAGTGTGCCCAACACAGATATGCTTATGGTCCCCACCTCCCCCTGAACATCCTCCTTATGGTAGTCTAAACACTGACTGATTTCACACAACTCATCAACAGGGAGACCCTCTTGAGTATCTTCCATAGCACATGTTTTTTTTTTGGCTCTTCTTAGGATAGGTCATCCTCAGTATAGGTCAGTGATGGCGAACCTTTTAGAGACCGAGTGCCCAAACTCAATTATCGCTAAGTGCCAACATGGCAATTCACCCTGAATACCAATATAGTATATCTTCCATGTACTTTATCATTTAGCTATAATAGCCTGCCTACATTCAGTGGGCTGTTCATAGTGTGTCCTGCGCTGATGAATGGCAGGAAAAGTCTAAGGCATATTGGTACACTAGAGTGTGGGTGCCCACAGAGAGGGCTCTGAGTGCCGCCTCTGGCACCCGTGCCATAGGTTCGCCACCACTGGTATAGGTTTTCTGTATCTAATCGGTAGAGGTCCAACACCTGAGACCGTGCCAATCAGCTGTTTAGGAATTCAGCGGTGCTCGCAGTAGAGCTGTGGCCTTCTCTCAGCTTTTCTTAGGCAAGTGACCACACGTTCATCGCTTACGTGGCCTAGACGCAGCTGAGCCCCATAGAAGTGAATGTGGCTGGGCGCAATTCCATGCACATCCACTATACAATGTATAGCACTCACAAGGGCACTGGTGCCTTCTCAAACAGCTGAACAGCAGGGTACCTGGTGTAAGAACCCCCACCGATCAGATACTGATGACCTATCCTGAGGATAGGTCATCAATTGTGAAGTCTTTGTAAACCCCTTTAACTGAATCAGGTATATTGATGCACTGAAATGCCCAATTACAAACCATAGATACATTGAAACAGTTTTTTTAGGGAAATAAAGGGGGGACAATTGCTTAGCGTTTGTAGCAGAATGTATGCTATTGATATGGCGGCTGCTGGCTTCCTCACTGCGTCTGCACCGAATACTGAATGGCACGAGATTAACACTGCAGATACGGCCAGCGGGAGCAGAGCAGCCCTGCCTGGCCCTGTCAGTCAAGAGAAGAAGGGCGTGAAAAGAGGTGGGAAAACTGAGCCTCTAAGAGCAGGTTCAAACCCCTTAAATCTACCTAATTATATTCCAATACACTCCCTGTAATCTCTTTATGTTCTCCCTATCATATCTTGATTGCTGGCTTGTGTCTGTAATTGATTTTTTGGCAGTGTGGGGATTTGCTCTGGTAGACAGGGTAAGCGGATGCAGTACAGAGGCGAAAACAAGTTTGTAAAGCAAAACTTCAGTGTTTTTTCACACATAAGGCAAAAGTAAAACGACTCCGTACAGTCTGGTTGTTAGTTCACACAATGAAAGTCCACAGAACAAAAATATTACCTTGTTGGCCGTTTTATCCCCAGTGGTCCAAAGCCTGTTTCCCAGCATGCAACTCTCAGCCCTTTAGCACGGCACAAATCCTCAGATACCAAAACAGAGACTCCTTGCTGCTGAGCCTAGCTGTCTTTTCGACAGCTAGGTTTTGTCAAAACCCAGGCCGGCACTTAAAATCCAGTCCGGTGTTTAACCCCACAACAGCACACACTGGGAGGAAAATACCTCTCCTCCCAGACCATACCCTTTAAAAAAAAACACATACCCTTTAAAAACACAATTACGTGCTATCAGATGGCAAGGTATGAATGTATATTCATTCAAGGCTAAGAATGTAAATTCTTCCTTCTGAGCAAAATAACCTGCTAGAATCCTGCCCCTGTATGGGCACACTTTGAGGCTCACAAGGTGAAGAGTGCCATTTGTTTTTTAAAGGGAAGATTTTGCTGGATTGGTGGAACTAGTGGAGTACATGAATGCAGGGGTCACGGCAGAACCAATTTGTGATCCCATAGATGTCCTTTGAGATACAGCAACTCTCCTTATACAGCGATATTGGCGTGCATCTGTCTGTCTTGACTTTCCTCTCTATATGAGTCCTATCCTCTTACCACTGTCATCACTACAGTTGCACTACAGAAACTTCTTGCCCAACTCTTTCCAAGATTCAATGCATGTATCATAGAACTTCCCAAAGTCCCAATATTCAACCATATTCATGGTCCACACAAATGGTCCATGCATTCATCTAGTAGGCATAGTGAACAGTTTAACAACACCTAGTCAACAGTCCTGTAAAAAAAAAAAAAAAAAAAGATGAAAAAAGTGATGCAGACAAAAAAACAACAAAAGATTAGATCTATATTCAACATTTTAGGACAGTAGAGGGTTGCATGTTCAATCATGGCTAAGAATGTTTGCAATTGTTAATATGGATCTAACACAGTCATATGGGCCTTGTTACAGTGGCAGTAGCTGCAAGTTAAACTTATTCAGCAGGCCAGACCCATCACCCATTGCTATCCACAGGCCGCCAGGACTGCTTTGTTTCCTCGCACAGGCTGCAGCATGGCCGCCAGCCACTCTCTTCCCTCCCTGCTCATAGGGGCATGGCCATTCTTCCCCAGTTTATGCCACATTCATCTTTACCAGCCAATGGCCTGGCTACCCTGAGTACTTAAGGAATGTTCCCCTGTGGAAGGATGCCTGAGGAATAGGTGTTTTAGCTAGCTAAATTCCTGCTAAGTGTGCTCTATCTTGTTGTCTGCCCACTGAACCAACCTCTGCCTGTTTACCTATATTTAACCTTTTGCTGCCTTACCTTACCTGAGCATGTTTCCTGTATTGACCCTATGCTGCCTACTCTGACCTCAAACCAATTATTGTATTGTATGCACTCTGCAAGTCCTGACCTTGACCTTTCCCTGACTACAATTTTATGGTACCTAAAAGCGTTCTCTAAACTGCTGGGCCCATGTGCATACCCTAAGGGTGGATATGCACATGCCCTCGTGCCTAAAACCTAAACACCCTGGGCAAACCATAAGAAGCAGGGGAAAGGGAAGAGGATACCTGCTTCTTCAAACCAGGAGGAAGCAAACGTCTCCCTAGAGGCCTAGATAAAACGCACAAAGGCAAATGAAGGAGAGGACTTATCTTGAGCAGAGCTGGAGCAGCTGATCCATCACAAATAAAGAGCTCCCAGGAAAGAACTATAACCCGCACAGGCCACTGGGGGAAGAAGGGATAAATAGCCTCACTAACAATGAAACCCAGTACACCTGAGGGAAGGTGAATCCAGCTCAAACCCAAATCAAAACAAACCAAGAAGTCAGACATGTGCAGCCAGTCTGACAGAAAACAAACCAAGAAGTCAGACATGTGCAGCCAGTCTGACAGATCTCCGCACATTCACAGGGCAAGGCGTGACAGTACCCCCACCCTTCTACGGGTGACCTCCGGACACCCCGGACCAACTTTATCCGGATGTGCCCTGTGAAAGGCCCTAACCTGGCGGCTAGCACTGACATCAGCAGCCGGAACCCACATTCTTTCCTCGGGACCGTATCCCTTCCAGTGCACCAGGTACTGGAAGGAACCCTGAAGATTTCAGATTTCAAACTCCAAATTGCCATCCAACAGGACAGGGGGAGGTGGCAATGGAGATGGTTCCACAGGTTTCACATATTTCTGTAATAAAGACTTGTGAAACACATTATGGATCTTCCAGGTCTTCAGAAGATCCAGAAAAAACGCCACCGGGTTGACAATCGCAGAGATTTTGTGAGGGCCAATAAATCTTGGACCCAATTTCCAAGATGGTACCTTCAGCTTAATGTTTCTAGTGGACAACCACACCGAATCACCCACACCCAGGTCCGGACCAGTCTCCTGTCAGACATCCGTTTATATCTTTCAGCCATATTTTCCAAATTAACTTGGATCTTCCGCCAGATAGAAGACAAGGCGGAAGAGAATCTCTCCTCTTCTGGCATCCCACAAGATCCAGTCCCAGAAAAGTACCAAACTGTGGGTGAAAACCATATGCACCAAAAAATGGCGACTTATCAGTGGACTCCTGTCTATGGTTATTTAAGGCAAATTCGGCTAGAGACAAGAATGAGGACCAGTCATCCTGGTTCTCGGCAACAAAACACCTCAAATAGGTCTCCAGGTTTTGGTTAGCCCGCTCTGTCTGACCATTCGACTAGGGGTGGAAAGCGAAGAAAAAGACAGTTGAATTCCCAGACGGGAGCAGAACGCCATCCAAAACCTGGAAACAAACTGTTTCCCCCTATCAGACACCACATCAGAGGTAATTCCATGTAGTTTCACAATGTTATCAATACAAATCTGAGTGAAAGTTTTGGCATTGGGCAAGCTAGGCAACGGTACAAAGTGGGCCATCTTACTGAAGCGGTCCACTACCACCAAAATTACAGTTTTCCCAGAGGAACTCGGTAAATCGGCAATAAATTCCATGGACAAATGCGTCCAAGGACGAGAAGGAATGGCTAAAGGAAGAAGGGATCCTGAAGGCTGAGTGTGAGCCACCTTCGTGCGTGCACAGGTCTCACAAGCTGTCACATAACACTCCACACCCTTACGCGACCCTGGCCACCAGAATCTCCAGTAAATAAGATCTATGGTGGATTTGCTTCCAGGATGTCCCGCAAGGACCATATCATGATGTTACTTGAACACCTTGTATCGCAGTTCAGCAGGAACAAACAACTTGTCTGGAGGACAAGATTCAGGAGCCTCCTCCTGGGCCCCCAACACCTCCATCTCCAACTCGGGCTACAGAGCAGAAACCACCACCCCATCAGCAAAAATTGGAGCTGGATCCTCCGAATCACTCCCCCCAGGAACACTACGTGACAACCCATCTGCCTTGATGTTTTTAACCCCAGGGCGAAAGGTGACCACAAAACTGAACCTAGTAAAAAATAGTGACCATCTAACATATCTAGGATTCAGGGGCTTAGCAGACTGCAAGTAAGCCAAATTCTTGTGATCAGTATATACCGTAATAGGATGAGTAGCCCCCTCCAACCAATTACGCCATTCCTCAAAGGCCAATTTAATTGCCAGCAACTCTATATCTCCTACATCATAATTTCTTTCAGCGCCGAGAGATCTTTGGAGAAAAAAGAACACGGATGCCATTTGCTAGGGGATGGACCCTGCGACAGAACTGCTCTGAGCCCACTTCTGATGCATCAACTTCCACAATAAACAGTTGAGACACATCAGGTTGCATCAGAATGGGAGCAGACGCAAATCATTTCTTAATAGCAGAAAAGGCCTGTAATGCCTCATCCGACCAGACAGAAAAGTCAGCGCCTTTTTTAGTCAAATCTTTCAAAGGTTTTACAATGGTGGAATAATTCAAGATTAATTTTCAGTAGTAATTGGTAAAAACCCAAAAACCGTATTAGTGCTTTCTGATTCTCAGGCCGGTCCCATTCCAGTACCGCCCAAACGTTTTCGGGGTCCATACGAAAACCAGAGTCAGAAAGCAGGTATACTAAAAACAGTAGCTCCTTGACAGCAAATATACATTTTTTTCAATTTTGCATACAATTTGTTCTCCCAAAGGATCGACAACACCTGTCTCACATGATCCTGATGGGTCTCCAAATCGGGTGAGTAAATTAGTATATCATTAAGGTAAATAATAATGTACCTTCCCACTAAATGATAGAAAATATCATTGACAAATCACTGAAAAACCGCCTTAGTTCAACCAAAGTGCATGACAAGATTCTTGAAATAACCTTTGGGTGTATTGAAGGCTGTTTTTCCACTTATCTGCTTCTTTAATTCTGATCAGATTATAAGCTCCTCTTAAATCCAACTTGGAGAACACCTTGGCTCCGACAATTTGATCAAATAGATCAGAAATCAATGGAAGGGGATACGGATCACGGACCATAATGAGATACAATTCCCGGATATCTAAACACGATCTAAGTGAGCCATCTTTCTTTTTTACGAAAAAGAAGCCGGCTGCCACAGGGGACTTAGATGGCCTAATATGTCCCTTTGCCAAACTCTCTGCAATATACTTCCGCATAGCTTCTCTTTCGGGTTGGGAAAGGTTGTATAGTTGAGACTTTGGCAGTTTAGCTCCAGTATTGAGATTGACCGGACAATCATATTCTCGATGTGGAGGCAGCTCCTGAGCTCCACCCTCCGAGAATGTGTCCGCAAAATCTGAGAGAAACTGTTGTAGGACCGTAGTTGACACCCCTGAGATAGCAGCAAAAATTCACTCCAGCTACTGATTTATCTTGTTTGCCAGTCAATAGTAGGGTTATGCTTTATCAACCATGGTAAAGAACCTGCTCCAACCCAGAACCATTGGAGCAGGCTAGCCCTTCATAACAAAACAAGAAATGGAGTCAACATGTGAATCACCCACCCTTAACTGAATGTCATGAACAATATGAGTAACACTCTTTTGTGAGAGAGGGGAGGAATCAATAGCAAACACTGGTATCTCTTTATCTAAAGTGCTAGTTCTAAAACCAAGATTTTGGAGGAACTGAAAATCAATAAGGTTTATCCCCGCACCAGTCTAGCGCCACCTTAGCAGGCAGGAGGAAATGGTTATTGCAGGGAGAATTCATATTTGCTTGCTCAGACTCCCCATTCACACTACCAAGACTCGGGGAAGTCTTTTTTTTCTCTTTATTTGAATACCTCCATAGTTTTTCATTGCCGCTTTGAGGTTTGACAAAAGGACATGCACAAACAAAAAGACCTTCTTTTCCACAGAAGTAATATAGCTTATTCAGCTTCCTAAAATCCCTATCACCTGAGCGAAAGAAAACCTGGCCCAATTGCATAGGTTTCTCTCCTGCCCAAGATTCAAAAGTCATATTACCCCGGGGACTAGATGGGATGGATCCACTTACAGACAGGACCCCCCGCTCGAGAGGAATTTTATACCTTTCTCTAAGATGTCTATCAAGTTGCACTGCCAAAGACATGGCCGTCTCTAATGAATCGGGATACTCATGAAAAGCAAGGGCATCTTTTAACCTCTGAAATAGCCCCTGACAAAACTGACTCCGGAGTGCATGATCATTCCACACCGAGTCAGTTGCCCATCTTCTAAATTCTGCACAATACGACTCCACAGTACGTTCTCTCTGTAACAAACTGCACAGCTTAGATTCAGCCATAGAGACCCGGTCTGGGTCATCAAAAATCAAGCCCAAGGCTCTAAAAAATTAATCCACTGACCAGAGGGATGGTGAGCTGGTCGGCAGAGAAAAAGCCCAGGAGAAGCATCCCCTTTGAGCAGAGCTATAATGATTCCCACTCTTTGATTCTCGTTGTTAGATGACATCGACCACAGACGAAAATACAACTTGCAGGACTCCCTGAACTGAATAAAGTTATCACCACCCCCTGAGAACCTATCAGGGAGAGCGACTTTAGGCTCTAACCATACCAAATTTCCTCCAGCGGCACCAGACACCAGAGCATTCTGACACTGTGCAACAGAACTGTGGAGATCAGCAACCTCCAGCGATAATCCCTGCATGCGATCAACCAAGGCATCCATAGCCTCCATTTCACAAACAGCAGGGATATGACAGTTTTTTTTGGGGCGGGTTATAATGTCACGACAAGTAGGTAAGCAGGAAAATAACCAAACATAGGAAAACATACATAACAAACGACTAGGCCCAAAAGCTAGGGACAAAACGGTCACCTCCTAGCGATCCCTAAAAGCTTTCCATAAACTGCTGTGCCCATGTGCATATCCTAAGGGTGGATATACACATGCCCTCGTGCATAAAACCTAAACACCCTGGGCAAACCCTAAGCAGCAGCGAAAAGGGAAGAGGCTACCTACTTCTTCAAACCAGGAGGAAGCAAGCATCTCCCTAGAGGCCTAGATAAAACACACAAAGGGAAATAAAGGAAAGGACTTATCTTGAGCAGACGATCAATTACAAATCAAGAGCTCCAAGGAAAGAACTATAACCTGCACATGCCACTGGGGGAAGGAGTGTTAAATAGCCTCACTAACAATGAAACCTAGTACACCTGAGGGAAGGTGGATCCAGCTCAAACCCAAATCAAAACAAACCAAGAAGTCAGACATGTGCAGCCAGTCTGACAGATCTCCGCACATTCACAGGGCAAGGCGTGACAAATGGCTGCTGATGGAGGATCCCATCCATCAGCGGCCTTAAATGTTGGATTAGGGTGCGAGGAAAAATCATTCTGGGGGCCCACTGTACAGCTACATTTACATACTGCTCACATAGAGCAGACAGAAGCAAGATGCTCAAGATGATTTATTGGAGGGGTCACTGAAGTGATTTTGAGAAGGCAGGTCCCTGTGAAAAGAGGATGCTGGCTGGTGCCCTCTATACGTAGAAGTCATCTCAGCCACTGCAACTATAATAATAAAATGGGTAATTTGTTAAATAAGCTACCCAGTTTTTTATATGGATGCATAGGCTTGTTGAGATTTTATTTGTAGTGCAGTGTGCTCTGTCATGTGCCTCTTGTGCAGAGGGTGGGGGACTAGGAACGTACCTTGCTTAGGGGTACATTGGTGGATTCCTCTTTTCCCCTGTGGGCCAGTATGAGCCTGGCAGCCTTCATTCACTTATTCTGGAAATTAACTGTGTGCACGCTAGTTCCTCTGTCTAATCACCAGTATAAGTGATGGATGGGATTATCCATCAGCGGTCATGCTCCCAGCGCAATGCGAACATGCAAGCCCAGGTATCTGCATATAAACATGAAATGTTCTCATTAAACTGTCTGATATCAGTGCTGGTATTTTAATAATGCTTAATACTACCTGCATGTATGTGCTGTTACCAGCACATTTGTAATTAGTAATATAAACTGGCCAATCCCTTTAAACACACAGAGAATTCGCAGCTAGTTTGCTCCCCTGCAGCGAAGCCCAGATCCCTGTATAGGGTTAGAAGGTAAATACCAGGGGAGTGGCAGAATAAACCCTTAGGTTTATCCAAAGCAAAATCTGTTGGCTAACACAGTGGTTCCACACCCACTTCCGTTACAGGCATAATATGGATATGCTTATTGAACTCCATAGAGATAAAAATATGCCTGGATGTAGATTGGCCAGTTTTGCAATTTTATATATTACTTACAGTTCTGCCATCACAATGGCTGCACTTTGTAGAAGACGTTAGAAGTATTTTACTTTTTTAACTATACATATTTGGCTCCCATTTCTGCCCAAACCACTGATTTGTTGGACTTGCACTGAGTTACTGCAATTTACAGTTGATTCAACCTGAACCGACGTTTGAGGAAGGCCTTTAGCTTTATCATTGCTAACAATATCTTCATTCTAGACCTTTCCTCATATTAAGAGTTTGATCAGTAGGAATGCCGGAGCTCGGACTCCCACTACTTCTAAAACTGAAGGTTCCCATTCTTTGATCTCTGTAAAAGTGTTGTACTTATATTAAGGATTGCCCCTGAATATTAAATTTCAATAAAAGGCAACGACACTCATGGAGCAGCTTGTGTTATTTATGTGCAATTGTTCACGTGCTGCAGTACATTTTTGTCTATATAGAGCAACTACCTTTAGATGATATGTGGTTGTACATTCTTACATGTGCACAGACTGTCTTGTGGTCCACGTAACTATCAAAGAGCCACTTAAAAGTGTTAACATGTCCTTGGTTAGTGCATTGTGGGGCATAAGTGCTGTGATGTTGAACTATAACCAGTCACCTGCTGACACCCTACAGACTTGTCTTCACGTTGAAGTATGTCATAAAGCTCTGTGACGCCAGATCTAATGGCAGTCCCTAGGCGGTGATACTAGTTTGCACTGTAGCCACTGTGTAAAGGGAGAGTTTATCACAAGGTCATAATGCCAAGTCAGAGTGTAGCCCTCTAAGAATGTCTCACTGATAGCACTGTCTCTTTAGTGGAAAGAACTTTAAATTGCTAGGATGTTTATAGGACATGTTAAGCACCATATCTTCTTTATGACTATGCCAAATGTTCTGTAAAAATCAAAGGATGCTCTATACGTTACTTACGAAATTGCCAGTATGTTTTTATCTAAATTGTGACGTATTTTATTTATAGGGAAACTTCACATTTTGACTTTCTCTGCATAGAAAAGACGATATTAGTTTGACTTGTCTCCTTACTATGAGTGAAATTAGGTTGAAAGGCTTATAAATTTGCCATATTAAAGGGAACCTGTCACCGGGATTTTGTGTATAGAGTTGAGGACATTGGTTTCTAGATGGCCACTAGCACATCTGCAATACCCAATCTTCATTGCTCTGTGTGCTTTTATTGTGTAAAAAAAAACGATTTGATACATATGCAAATTAACCTGAGATGTGTCCTGTACATGACTCATCTCAGGGACAGGACTCATATCAGATTAATTTGCATATGTATCAAATTGTTATTTTTTTTACACAATAAAAGCACACAGAGCTATGGGGACTGGGTATTGCAGATGTGCTAGCGGCCATTTATAAACCCATGTCCTTAGCTCTATAGACAAAATCCCTGTGACAGGTTCCCAAGTTCTTATTGGAAAATGTTCTAATGAGAGTATGGAAGGAGGAAAGTATGCATACGTAGAACTATTCCAATATTATTTAGAGACAATATTATTTAGATCCAAGGTGCATTTTGTTTCAATTCATGGGCCTTTGCATCTCAAATGTGTCCATGCAATTAACCAATATCATGCAATAATCAGCCATATGGTTAAAGCCACTGCCAAGTGAAGTGCATAACATCGGTTATCTCACAACAGCAAGTGAATAGTCAGTTCTTGAAATCAATGTGTTGGCTGTGATAGAAATTTGTCAGAACACAGTGTTTTGCAGCTTACTGCTTATGGGTCTGAAAAGATACGGAACAGTTAAGTGCCCATGCTAACCCCTGTTTAACACCAGAAGTATCTATAGTGAAACATAAGCATCAGATCTGTGCCATGGAGCAATGGAAGAAGGTGCCTGGGTCTCATGAATCATGTTTTCTTTCATATCATGTGGATGGCTGTGTACATGTGTGCTGCTCACCTGGTGTCACAACCAGACAGCTGAGAAGCTCTGACAGAAGCCTTACAGAACCTCCTCCTTGAGTTTTCTTTGTTCTTGTTTTCAGTTCCTCATCTCGTTAGCCTCTCTCAGCTGTCATGTAGTTGGACTGATTGCATCCCTTTAAATTCCTCCCCCTAATGCATTAGTGTGCAGCTTATACAACTTCCTGGAGTGTGTGTGCATGCTGATCCTATTTTCCAGTCTTCTACAAAATAAGTGCTGTACATTTATTTGTGATTTTCTGTTTGCTGGATCCCAGGTGACCCTGACTCCCTCCGTGTCTAGTGTAGGGAGCCGGTGGTCGTGTCCCCTCACTATTGTAGGGTGTTCAGGTGGTATACAGTCGAGGTACGTGGATATGCGATCATCTACCATTGAGATTTTTGCATAGGCTGAGCAGTCAGGGAGAGAGCCAGGTCTTATGCAGGGGTCTCCCTTTTGTTCCTTAGTTTTGGATCCAGTGAGTCATATATTCATTTTGCACTGTCTTGTTTCCTGTACACCTTCCGTGACACCTGGGGAGGAGAAAACAAGTTGACAGATATAGTCCGATGCTCTCTGCAATGATCTGCTGAGAAACCTTGGGTCCTGCCATTCATGTGTACATGCATTGTGTACTTTGACACATACCACCTACCTAAGTATTGTTGCAATCCAAGTGCACCCTTTTATGCCAATTATATTTTCTAATGACAATGGCTTCTTTCAGCAGGATAATTCACCCTGCTACACTGTAATTTAAGGTGTTGACTTGGCCTCCAGATCCCCACGCCTGCTGAAGCATCTTCAGGATATGCTGGAAAAAGACATCTCAGCTAACATTTTGCTAGTGCCAGTATATGCTGCAGTGCTTTACATAAAATCAGCTCCCAATTGGCTCACAGATGATGTCGGGGGGAGAGAAGGTTGGGATAAGCTTCCACCAGAGGTGTCTGGTAGTGACTGGTAGTGACTTTCTCCTCTGTCTCCCCCATTGAAAACACATTCACATTCAGTAAAATTGAGTGTGTATGTGTTTGGATGAGTCAGGAAAGATAGCTGTGGCTGACAGGTATTGATGATGTTTAGTTTTGAAGAGTGGGAATAAACTGTACTTAGACTAGGGGCAGCAAAGTTATCCCATGTCCAATGTTCAAGGACTCTGTGGAGCTTGTATGTTCTTATCCTGTTTGTGTGGGTTCTGGGTCTTAGAGTTCCTCCCACACTTTAAAAACATATGATAATTGGTTTCCCGTGGGATTTGCACTATTCTATGTCTAGTTTGAACTGGAGGAATGAACCACAGCTGAACAGCAGGGAAGATTGCAGAGCAGCAGTTTAAAGCCACGGCCATGCCAAGAATGAATATGTCCCTTCTCAGTGTGGCTGTAGCTTTACACCTTGAAATGAATGGGAGACAGAAACCACCGCTACTGTGTGAACAGGCCCATAGATAAAATGCCATGATTTTAGGTATATTTAGAGGACAAGAGTGGTGAAAATTGCATGGAATCCTACTGTTAAGGGCTGTGAAGTTGGTATATCTTAGGTGCCTCCTTGTTTTATGCCTTGTGTCCACATTGTAAATAGTGATGATCGGCAGGGCCTATATTTGAATTTGTGATATTTCACAAATATTTGGGCGAATATTCATCATATATTCCCGAATTCGAGATTGTTTTCTTGATTGCAAAAAATTGGCAATGTAATATTCGCTTAATGCGTGCAAAATACAGTTGTGGGTCACTTTTGTTACATTTGCTAGAAGCTGCTAGAAGTTTCATAAGACTGGAGAAAATAGTTGACACAGCAGTACATTAAAAATGGCTTTATATGCAGTTAGAGTGCTCCAATATATTTGTGATTGTGCTAATCGGCACTAATGATGCGAACATTTTGGCGCAATACGTGAAACTTCACATGTTAGCAGGTCTGACTACATATTACTGATTGATGCACTATGTATTGCTGTGACATCACAGCACTATGTCTGTAGCATGTATGTATGGACAGTAGAACCTATCACACTACCTAACACACTGTACTGCAATAGCTACAATAGCTACACGCGTAGCAATAGCTACGCCCCTACAGGGCAGGGGCGTAGCTATAGGGGGTGCAGAGGTAGCAGTCGCTACCGGGCCCAGGAGCCTGAGGGGGCCCATAGACTCTTGTGCCGCATGTGAAGACAATGGTATTATAGAAAGTGCATGCTATTCAAGTTACACCTCTGGCTAGAGGTAAGGGGTTAGGTAAAAAATTTGCCGTGGGGGGGGGAGGAATGCCGTTTAAATTTTTGCCTCAGGCAGCACAAACGCTATGTGCTTCCCTGCCCCTGGCCACAAAGCACTGAGTGAAGGGGGGCCCAAGCTAAACTCTTGCACCAGGGCCCATGAGCCTTTAGCTACGCCCCAGTATCAGGGTATAGCCTACACTGACTATCTCCCACTAACTATTTGTATTAAATATATATAAGCTATCAAACTATCTATCTAATGTAGTGTGGAAAGCACAGAGCACAGCAATGACACTGCTGTTTCTCTCAGAACTTAAAAAAACTGCTGAAAATTGCTGCTGGGGAGGTTCTTATATATTAAGGGGTAGGCAACTTTCCTATTGGTTTCTAGGGATGTTGCCAAGCTCAGACATTGCAGCCTTCTCATTGGCCCACAAGCAAGAAGGGAGGTTATTGATGGAAAAAAAATTTAGAATATGCAAAATTACAAATATATATCACTATATTCTAAATATTAGCTAATTCTCAAAGTTTCGATATTTCTCGATTGATATTCGGATTCGAATATTCGCGCCTAACACTAATTGTAAAGTTTGACCTTTTATTTTGTTCCTTAGATTATGCTACACTTTTGGTGATCTTAATATCTGAGTAAGCGTCAAAGGGTTAAGAGAGTCCCAAGCCCTTACATGCACTTTCTGGCACGGTTCCTCTAACATGTCAAAAAGACGCAGCTAATTGGCAATGATTAGGTATGTCTGAAAGCCGATTCCCTGTGATTTCAGCGCACATAATTGTTCTGTGTAATCCAGCCTGTCAGAGGTCTTTCATCTCCCCAAGAGATCACAGACGATGGGTTTGTGCAAGCTAGGTTTCTCTCAGCCACACACGGCTGGCTTCATCCCCTTTCTGAGGGAATTCTCCCAGCGCTGTTGTGACTAGTTGGCTGCGGATTATGTGTTATATTAAGGTCACCTGTGCGTTCCTGTCCCATGATTGATTGACTGGAATTAATTACGTTGTCAGAGCTGTAATGGAAGTTAAGATTTCAGGCTCTGATAAATACAGTTTTGCTGTATTTATGTATGTAATGGTGATATATATAGATATATATATATCTATATATATATATATATATATATATATATACAGTTGCAAGAAAAAGTATGTGAACCCTTTGGAATTATATGGATTTCTGCACAAATTGGTCATAAAATGTGATCTGATCTTCATCTAAGTCACAACAATAGACAATCACAGTCTGCTTAAACTAATAACACACAAAGAATTAAATGTTACCATGTTTTTATTGAAAACACCATGTAAATATTCACAGTGCAGGTGGAAAAAGTATGTGAACCCTTGGATTTAATAACTGGTTGAACCTCCTTTGGCAGCAATAACTTCAACCAAACATTTCCTTTAGTTGCAGATCAGACGTGTACAACGGTCAGGAGTAATTCTTGACCATTCTTCTTTACAGAACTGGGATGTCTGGTATGAATCGCTTTCTTGAGGTCATGCCACAGCATCTCAATCGGGTTGAGGTCAGGACTCTGACTGGGCCACTCCAGAAGGCTATTTTCTTCAGTTTAAGCCATTCTGTTGTTGATTTACTTCTATGCTTTAGGTCGTTGTCCTGTTGCAACACACATCTTCTGTTGAGCTTCAGATGGTGGACAGATGGCCTTAAGTTCTAATGCAAAATGTCTTGATAAACTTGGGAATTCATTTTTCCTTAGATGTTAGCAATCCGTCCAGGCCCTGACGCAGCAAGGCTGCCCCAAATCATGATGCCCCCACCACCATACTTCACAGTTGGGATGAGGTTTTGATGCTGGTGTGCTGTGCCTCTTTTTCTCCACACATTTCATCTATCCACAGAATATTTTGCCAGTACTGCTGAGAAACATCCAGGTGCTCTTGTGCAAACTGTAAACTTGCAGCAATGTTTTTTTGTGACAGCAGTGGTTTCCTCTGTGGTATCCTCCCATGAAATCCATTCTTGTTTAGTGTTTTAAGTATCGTATATTCACTAACAGGGATGTTAGCATATGCCAGAGACTTTTGTAAATCTTTAGCTGACACTCTAGGATTCTTCTTCACATCATTGAGCAGTCTGCGCTGTGCTCTTGCAGTCATCTTTACAGGACGGCCACTCCTAGGGAGAGTAGCAGCAGTGCTGAACTTTCTCCATTTATAGACAATTTGTCTTACCGTGGACTGATGAATAGCAAGGCTTTTGGAGATACTTTTATAACCCTTTCCAGCTTTATGCAAGTCAACAATTCTTAATTGAAGGTCTTCTGAGAGCTCTTTTGTGTGAGGCATCATTCACATCATGCAATGGTTCTAGTGAAAAGCAAACCCAGAACTGGTGTGTGTTTTTTATAGGGCAGGGCAGCTGTAACAAACACCTCCAATCTCATCTCATTGATTGGACTCCAGTTGGCTGACACCTCACTCGAATTAGCTCTTGGAGATGTCATTAGTCTAGGGGTTCACATACTTTTTCCACCTGCACTGTGAATGTTTACATGGTGTGTTCAATAAAAACATGGTAACATTTAATTATTTGTGTGTTATTAGTTTAAGCAGACTGTGATTGTCTATTGTTGTGACTTAGATGAAGATCAGATCACATTTTATGACCAATTTATGCAGAAATCCATATAATTCCAAAGGGTTCACATACTTTTTCTTGCAACTGTATATATATATATAATATATATATATATATATATATATATACACACACACACACACACATAATAAAAATGATCAGCCAGAACATTAAAACATTAAAAGTGAAGTGCACAAGATACTTAAATGATCTAGTCGCAATGTCATCTTTCAAGGAATATATGAGGCGGCAAGCCTGAATGGACTGGAAGCAGGAAAGATATCAAAGCATATAAGGCTCTTAACAACTTTGAAAAAGGTCCAATTTTTATGGCTAGACTAATGGGTTAACGTGTCTCCAAAACAGCAGGTCTTATGTTCCTAGTGGTTAGTACCAAAAGTTATCCAAAGATAGGCAGCCATAGAACTGAAAACAGAGTCAAAGGCATTCAAGGCTGATTGATGTGCATGGGGACCAGACTAGTCAAAGAGTCCATGCTGAGCGCTGCCCACCATCAATAGTGCACGTAATGCGCATGTTATCATCAGAAATGAACCATGGTGCAACGGAAGAAAGTGGCATAGTCTAACAAATTGTATTTATGCAATTTAAAGGACACAGCTAATGTCATGGTGCCAGATATCACCTGACATGTACTGTCAAAGGTTATGTGAAGTTCATATTTCAAGGGTTTAAAGCTGTTATAGTGGTGCAAAGCATATGTACGCAATGCTAGGCAGCTGGTTTTAACGTTATAGCTGATCATTTTAGCATGTATTTACATATAGAGAAAAACAAAGTACAGCCTCTTTGAATAAAAAATCTTGTCCTTAGAAGGTCTAATAACAAAATAAGTACAACCTCAGATGAGAAACAACACATCACAGATTCATTATTATTCAACAAAAATGAAGCCAAAGGGGAAAAGCCATGTGTGAAAAGTACACCCCATGATTCAGTAGCCTGTAGAGTCACCTTTAACAGCAATAACTTGAAATAATATTTTTATATATGACTATCAGTCTCTCACATCAATTTGGAGGAATATTTGTCCACTCTTAACGTTGCTTCCTTGAGGTTTGTGGGTATTTGTTTCTGTATAGCATTCTTGAGGTCCCACCACAGCATTTCAATTCGGTTGAGGTCTATTTGACTAGGCCATTGGAACACCTTCTTTTTTTTTCTGCCATTCTGTTGTAGATATGCAGCTTATGGTCAAATGGAGATCAGGTAGAGGTCAGGTCAGGCAGCAAACGGAAAAATCCTTGAAACATGCAGAGGTCCATACACAGACAGACAATCATACAGTATATACAACATACCTTTGCAGGAACCCTGCAAACTAGAACTTATTGCTCAGGCACCTTTCCATAGGTGAAGGTATGTTAAGTACTCCAAGATGACCAGCCATTGGCTGTGGAAGAGTAGAGTGCATGTGTGCTGGCCTTTTAAGAGTCAGAGCAAGCATATACACCCTACGGGAAGAACAGGAGTGGACCTCAGCCAGCAAGAGGAGAGGAATTCTGGCAAGAAGCAGGCTGCAGCATTCAAGGAGGAACAGATTACTGAGGCAGCTGGGCCCACCGGGAAGGAGGAGGTAGATACCAACAAGTACAAGCCTCCAAAAACCAGGAGCGGGAGAACAGATGATCAGAGTGGTGGTGGAAGTGGACTGCTGCCATAACAGTGGCGCTGTGCATTATGACTAAACAGCTCTACTTCAGTCTCGTCTATCCCAAAAACTATGTTCCAGAAGTCTTGTTGGTTGATCAGATGCAACTTTGTAAATTTAAGCCGTGCTGCCATGTTGTTTTTAGAAAGTAGAGGCATTTTTCTTACCCTTCCAAACGAACCATCCTTGTACAGTCTTTTTCAAATAGTTTTTTCATGAACTTGAATATTTTACATGCTAACCTGTAGAGTCTAAAGGTCCCTTTACACTGGCCAATTTAGCAGGCAATTATAGGGAAGGAAGTGTTCCTTCTCAGCAAACTCCTGCTTGTCAGTGAAGGAGACCGCAGCATTTGTATGCAGCGACCACCTCGCCAGTATGGGGAGGAGTGATCGCCAACATCATCACTCGTCCCCATACATAATCATTGTTTGCTGGCAGCAGACCATGTTTAGACAGCACAATCATTTTGGTGTCCACACAAACGATCATATTACCTGATGAACAAGCATTTCGCTCATTCATGGTCATTGCATGCTCAGACCTAATCTTTCTTACTGTAGAATGACCTGATTACCCATGCTGATGGGCAGCAACAATTGCTTCTCCAAGTTCTTTGCTGATGTCTTCCTACTTCTCATTATGTTAACACACACCTGAATGTTCCACACCAGCAAACTACACTGGTAATACACTTACAGCCAATGCTTTATAATACAGAAATATTGTAAACCATTGTAAAGGGGATCAGACCCCCAAAAGTTGAAGAGCCAGAGTGGGACAAAAAATTAAGTGAAAACAAAAAGTTTAAAAAATAAAGTTTTACAAAAGAAATTCAGTTTAAAGTAAAAAAAAGCGTCTTTTTCCCAAAATAAATATATTTTTTTAAATAGGGAAAAAAAGAAAAGTAGACCTATTAGGTATCGCCGCATCCATATCAACCAGCTCTGTAGAAATATCACATGACCTAACCCCTCAGATGAACACCGTCAAAACATAAAATAAATTCTGTACCAAAAAACATTTTTTGTCACCTAACATCACTAAACCTTACATCACTAGTACCAATCTAACTGTCACCTCATCCTGCAAAAAATGAGCCTCTAGCTAAGACAATCGGCCCAAAAAAAGCTCTTAGAATATGGAGACACTAAAACATCATTTTTTGGGTTTAAAAAATTCTGTTATTGTGGAAACTTAAGTAAATAAAAAAAGTAAACATATTTAGGTATTGCCGCGTCCGTAACAACTTGCTCTATAAAAATACCACATGACCTAACCCCTCAGCTGAACTAATAAAGTAAACACAGTGTTAAAAAAGCCTTTTTTTGTCACCTTATATCACAAAAAGTGTAATGGCAAGTGATAAAAAAAAGTCATATGCACCCCAAAATAGTGCCAATCAAACAGTCATATCATCCCACAAAAATGATACTCTACCTAAGACAATCGCCAAAAAACAGAAAAACTATGCCTCTCAGAATATGAAGACACTAAAACATGTTTCAAAAATGATATTGTGTAAAACTAAAAAAAATTAAAAAGTATACATATTAGGTTTTGCCATTTCCTTTGCAATCTGCTCTATAAAAATATCACATGAGCTAACCCCTCAGGTGAACACTGTAAAAAAAAAATATTTTTTGTCACCTTACATCACAAAAAGTGTAATAGCAAGCATTAGAAAGTCATATCCACCTCATCCAGCAAAAAATGATACTCTACCTAAGACAATCGCCCAAAACATTAAAAAAAAAATCAATGGTTATCAGAATATGGAGACACTAAAACATGTTCTTTTTTTGTTTAAAAAATGATGATGATGATGATATTGTTCAAAATGTAAATAAATTAAAAAGTATACATATTAGGTATCGCCGCGTCCGTATCGACCGGCTCTATAAAAATATCACATGACCTACCTGGATGGCTCTCTGTATTTCTTCTTCCTTGGTTGGCTCTCTCAGGATGAGCCAGTCTGGATCCCTGCTGTAATGATTCAAATAAGTGCACACAACTTTCTTTGTTCTTTCAATCTGGCAGAATGCTCCACCTTTATTAAAAACCACACATCTTATATATACCCCTGGACACAGCAGGGCACAAACAGATAAAACATTGTAGCCACTCCCAGGTGCCTCTGAGTCAGAGTTATGGCAGCTTTACTAAACTGTAAAAACACACTTTATTTATACATCTGGACCCAGGAAGGGGACATTTCAGTTCACCAATTGTAGACACTCCCAGGTACCTTTTAGTCTGACAGATAAGGCCGCTGAGGGGTGGGGAATACACAGAAACACAACACATTTCCCTGGGACAGAGGGACACATAGGAACACACAGGACAAGTCAATGGGGGGGGAGGGGGGCAAAGGGCTACCAACAAAGTCTTAAAGTCACAGCGCTCTGTGACATAACTCCCCCTTTCTTGGAGCACCAGTCCGGGGTTGCCTTGACTGGTAACCTGGTGACTGGTCGCTAGGTGGTCTTGTGCCAGGGTGCAGTGTTACTTATACATCCAATTGCCAGGACAGGTCATCTGCATTCTTATTGTCTTTCCCAGGCTGATACTGTACTGAAAAGTTAAAAGGTTGGAGGGCAAGGCTCCAGTGTAGCAAACGTCCATTATCTTAAGCCACGCGATTGAGCCAGTCCAGGGGGTTGTGGTCTGTTTTGGACGGTAAACTTTCGCCCATAGAGGTAAGGTTGGAAGCACTTGGAGGGGACATTTCAGGTCACCTATTGTAGACACTCCCAGGTGGCTCTGAGTCTGACAGATTAGGAAGTCAGAAATCTGAAGCTTTCCTATCTCTCAGATATGTGAGTACCAATCAAACCGCCATCTCATGCCCAAAAAAAGAGCTCCTACACAAGACAGTCGCCCAAAAAAAACCTAAAAAACTACAGCTTTCAGAATGTGGAGACACAAAAAAATATTTTATTTTTTTCAAAAATGCTTTATTGTGTAAAACTGTAACATATTTTGTATTGTCGCGTCCGTAACAACCTGCTCTATAAAAACATCACATTATCTAACCTGTCAGATGAATATTGTAAATAACAAAAAATAAAAACAGTGCCAAAACAGCTATTTTTTGTTACCTTGCCTCTCAAAAAGTGTAATATAGAGCAACCAAAAATCATATGCACCCTAAAATTGCACCAACAAAACTGCCACCTTATCACGTAGTTTCCAAAATGGGGGTTACTTTTTTGGAGTTTCTACTCTAGGGATGCATCAGGCGGTCTTCAAATGTAACATGGCAGCTTAAAATTATCCCAGTGAAATCTGCTTTCCAAAAACCATATGGCGCTCCTTTCTTTCTGCGCAATGCAGTGTGCCCGTACAGCAGTTTCTGACCACATATGGGGTGTTTCTGTAAACTACAGAATCAAGGCCATAAATATTGAATTTTGTTTGGCTGTTAACCCTACCTTTGTAACTGCAAAAAATTTATTAAAATGGAAAATTTGCCAAAGAAGTGAAATTCTAAAATGTCATCTCTATTTTCCATTAATTCTTGTGGAAGGGTTAACAAAGTTTGTAAAATCAGTTTTTAATACCTTGCGGGGTGTAGTTTGTAAAATGGGGTAATTTGTGGGGTGGTTTCTATTATGTGAGCCTCGCAAAGTGACTTCAGACCTGAACTGGTCCTTAAAAAGTGGATTTTGGAAATTTTCTGAAAAGTTTCAAGATTTGCTTCTAAATGTCTAAGCCTTTTAACATCCCCCAAATATAAAATTGCATTCACAAAATGATCCAAACATTAAGAAAACATATGGGGAATGTAAAATAATAACTATTTTTGGAGGAATTACTATCTATTATATAAGTAGAGAAATTGAAATTTGCTACATTTTCATTTTTTACCACTGTCATGAAGTACAATATGTGACGAGAAAACAATCTCAGAATGGTCTGGATAAGTAAAAGCATTTTAAAGTTATCACCACATAAAGTGACACATATCAGATTTGCAAAAAATTGCCTTGTCTTTAAGGTGAAATATGGCAGGGTCCTGAAGGGGTTAATGTCCATGGAATGAGATGATCAACATACAGATATGAAAATTATATTTTATTTTGGTTACATTTTTCTACATAGCATGCTGTCTCTCACATGTATTAGTTCTTTCTTTACCTAGAACTAAAAAGCTTAAACTATTTTTTATTGTGCTTGCTATAAATATATGTTCTGATGTTTTTGCAGTCAATTTTCTATTATCTGTCACTAAATAAGTGCATATAAACTTAAATAATGAACAATAAATGTAGAAGTATGTGGCTTTTATAGACATTGTTATGT
The DNA here is from genome assembly GCF_014858855.1 of Bufo gargarizans. Classification (NCBI taxonomy): domain Eukaryota; kingdom Metazoa; phylum Chordata; class Amphibia; order Anura; family Bufonidae; genus Bufo; species Bufo gargarizans. The sequence continues at coordinate 202,225,124 of NC_058085.1, read as the reverse complement.
TTAAATTGTGACATTTTTCTCACTTTTCAGAGAAATGTTTCTTTTATTATCATTCATTTTAAAGGGGTTATCACATGAAAAATATTCTACAGTTTTCAAACCAGCACCTGGATCAGAATACTTTTATAATTGCATGTAATAAAAAAAAAAGTTTGCGCAGCCATTGAGTTATTCAATAAAGTGTATCTGTGTGGCGCCAGCTGCAGTTTTTTTTCTTATTTCTTTGTCCGCTGACTGAAAAGGCTGCACATGCCCACTTGCATTCTTCATCTGCCTCCTGAGCTGTCATAGGGAGAGCTACAGCAGTATGGACACACTCTGAGCTGTAGCAAAAAAGATCCTCTCTGATTCTTCAGCTTGATATAAATCGAGTAATGAATGGGGAAATCTCTGGTTCCATGTGAGATATAGGGCTGGTTCTAGCTTTGTTGGAAAGAGATTGTCATGTACTTTATGGTGTCAGATTTTTTAATTTTTACAATAGTAATGAAATAGCCCCTTTAATGTGATTTCTCATGGCATTGGTTAAGCCCCTTTCCATCTATTCAGAACCTGACTTACCATTAGCAACAATGGTATCTAATAGGAATAGGTATTCTGCCTGTTTAGATCTTATAAACACAACATAATAGTCTTCTGTTGGCATCAGAGCGGCTAAGGGTCCATTCACATGTCCGTATGTGTTTTGCGGATCTGAAAAATGAGGATCCGCAAAACACGAACACCGGCAATGTGCGTTACGCATTTTGCAGACCGCACATCGCTGGCACTCTCATAGATAATGCCTTTTGTCCGTAATTACAGACAAGAGTAGGACTTATTGCATTTTTTTGGGCTGAACAGAAGTGCGAATCCGCAAATGCGGACAGCACATTCCGGCACCATTGAAAATGAATGGGTCCGCACCTCTTCCGCAAAATTGTTATTACAATGATTAGCAATGATTACAATCAATCTGAGACCTGTGTGTAGGGGTGTGAGAGACATAATGTGTGAAATAGATTGACCCTTGGCAGTTGCACCCAGGTCATGTGACAGGGTGGTTCCCGTACGTGACAGGTGTGAAGACGCCACTTGCTGTACTAAAAACAATCTCTGAGATTACACTGGAGGCTGGACAAGACAGCGATAGCGTACTGGGCCTGTTTCAGCTACTATCCCAATCTGCATCCCCAGAAGTCCATGGGGTCAGACAACAGGGTGTGTGCCAGAGAAAGACATCAGTCATTTTAGAAATGAAACAATTTTAAACAATTCTGTTGAAAAAAAAAAAGGACAGCTGGCCAGAAGGATAAATATCATAAAACAGAATTAACCCTTAGGATACTGGAGGTTTTTGCGTTTTCATTTTTTTTCTCTGTCTTCCTGGAACCATATTTTTTATTTTATTTTTCCGTTCACATATTTCCACAGTTTTATGGGTTTTGTCCCTACAGCATTCCCTATGTGGCAAAACTGACCTGTACCCTTCATTCTCTGGGTCAGTATGATTATAACGATACCACATATGTAGGTTTTATATGTTTAAATACTGGGGGGGAATTAAAACTTTGAAAACATTTTTTTTTTACATTATCATATTTTGATCCCCTTAACTTTTTTTTTTATAGTTCTATCTACTGAGTTGTGTGGGGGACTTTTCTGGGATAATCAAATTCAATTTTTTGGGGTAAGAGAAGTGATTAGAAAATGGTGAATCTTTTTTTCCTCATTAGGCCATTCACCGTATTGGAAAAATATTTTTATATTTTAACAGTATGGGCATTTTCGGACGTAGTGATGCCCATAATATTTATATTTTTTATATTTATGTATTTTTTTATTCTAAGAAAATGGCAGGTGATTGATGTACTCAATACACCATAATGAGAAAGTGTAAACAGAATTTTAGAAATGTTTGCAGATTTATTAAAAAGATAAAAATTTAGCATGACTTAAGTATTCAGACCATTTGCTATAACACTAGAAATGTAGCTCTGGGGGCCTCCTGTTTCTCTTGATTATCATGAGATTTTTCTAAACATTGATTGTAGTCAACCTGTGGTAAATTTAGTTGATTGGACATGATTTGGAAAGTTACATCCCTGTCTATATAGCTGTCAATGCATACAGCCAGGTCCATAAATATTGGGACATCAACACAATTCTAAAATTTTTGGCTCTATACACCACCACAATGGATTTGAAATAAAAAAAAGTCTGCTTTAACTGCAGACTGTCATCTTTAATTTGAGGGTATGTACATCCAAATCAGATGAACGGTGTAGGAATTACAACAGTTTGCATATGTGCCTCCCACTTGTTAAGAGACCAAAAGTAATGGGATATAATAATAATCATAAATCAAACTTTCACTTTTTAATACTTGGTTGCAAATTAGGGGTGCACCGAAATTCCGGCAGCCGAAAATATCGGCCGAAAATGCACCTAATCCATTTCGGTCGATATTTGTACATATCGGCAGAAAATAGCGGGGAGGGACTGGGAGGAGGAGCTGGGGGCCGGTGCGTTCACTGTTCTCCGGCCCCCAGCTCCAGTAGTTATAAAAAGTGTGCAATTAATACGGATTCTATTCATGAGGCCCCCTCTACGCACATCCTACTCACAGGGCTGTTACCTGAATGCTGGTCGGCCGGGCAGACGAGCGGCAGCGTCACGACTGACGTCATGTGCCCGGCCTACTTTCTGAATGAAGGAGGCGGCGCAGGCATGTGACGTCAGTCGTGACGCTGCCGCTCATCTGCCCGGCCGGCCAGCATTAAGATAACAGCCCTGTGAGTAGGATGTGCGTAGAGGGGGCCTCATGAATAGAATCCGTATTAATTGCACACTTTTTATAACTACTGGAGCTGGGGGCCGGAGCACAGTGAACGCACCGGCCCCCAGCTCCTCCTCCCAGTCCCTCCCCGCTATTTTCTATTAATTGTACAATGGGGGGGGGGGGTCTGTGGATGACACTGTTATGGGGTGGGTGGGGGTCTGTGGATGGCACTGTTATGAGGTGGGGGGTCTGTGGATGGCACTGTTATGGGGTGGGTGGGGGTCTGTGGATGGCACTGTTATGGGGTGGGTGGGGGTCTGTGGATGGCACTGTTATGGGGTGGGTGGGGGTCTGTGGATGGCACTGTTATGGGGTGGGGGGTCTTTTAAAAGTATTTGGGCAAAAAGGCAGTTTCGGTTTCGGTCAAGGGGTATCCTGAATTTTCGGTTTCGGTTTCGGACCAGAATTTTCATTTCGGTGCACCCCTATTGCAAATCCTTTGCAGTGAATTACAGCGTGAAGTCTGGAACGCATAGACATCACCAAACGCTGGGTTTCATCCCTGGTGATGCTCTGCCAGGCCTCTACTGCAACTGTCTTCAGTTCCTGCTTGTTCTTGCAGCATTTTCCCTTAAGTTTTGTCTTCAGCAAGTGAAATGCGTGCTCAATCGGATTCAGGTCAGGTGATTGACTTGGCCATTCCACTTCTTTCCCTTAAAAAACTCTTTGGTTGCTTTTGCAGTATGCTTTGGGTCATTGTCCATCTGCACTGTGAAGCACCGTCCAATGAGTTCTGAAGCATTTAGCTGAATATGAGCAGATAATATTGCCGGAAACACTTCAGAATTCATCCTGCTGCTTTTGTCAGCAGTCACATCATCAATAAATACAAGAGAACCAGTTCCATTGGCAGCCATACATGCCCACGCCATGACACTACCACCGCGAGCAGTTCCTTTCCTTCTCCATACTCTTCTCTTCCCATCACTCTGGTACAAGTTGATCTTGGTCTCATCTGTCCATAGGATGTTGTTCCAGAACTGTGAAGGCTTTTTTAGATGTCATTTGGCAAACTCTAATCTGGCTTTCCTGTCTTTGAGGCTCACCAATGGTTTACATCTTGTGGTGAACCCTCTGTATTCACTCTGGTGAAGTCTTCTCTTGATTGTTGACTTTGACACACATATGCCACCTCCTGGAGAGTGTTCTTGATCTGGCCAACTGTTGTGAAGGGTGTTTTCTTCACCAGGGAAATAATTATTCGGTCATCTACCACAGTTGTTTTCAGTGGTCTTCCAGGTCTTTTGGTGTTGCTGAGCTCACCGGTGCGTTCCTTCATTTTAAGAATGTTCTAAGCTGTTGTTTTGGCCACGCCTAATGTTTGCTATCTCTCAGATGTTTCCCCCCCCCCCCCCAGTATTTATGGACCTGATTGTATCAGAGCAAAAAACAAGTCATGAGGTAGAAAGAATTGCTTTTAGCAAGTAAGGTTGTATTAGACAGGCAGATTATGCAAGTAATTGAAGGGAAAGAAGCATTCCTTCCTAGCAATTGTCTGTTCGTCTTCAGGGGAGACCGCTGTTATTACATGCAGCGATCTCCTCCACTGTATGGGGAGGAACGCTCACTAATACCATCACTCCTTCCCATACTAAATCATTGCAGCAGATCGTGATTAGACACCATGATATTCCACTGGCAAACAATGATTTTTAAATCTGTTGAAAGATTGGGATATCCTGATGAATGAGTGTTTGCTCATTGATCAGGTAATCAGCTGCATTATGTTCATTAGCGAGAATCTTGCACAGTATCTGTTAGTCTAAAATACAAGCTTTAGAGACAGGATTGTGTGGAGCACAGATCTGGAGTAGGGCACAAATTTCTGCTGCATTGAAAGTTCCCAAGAATACAGTGGCTTCCATAATTCTCAAATGGAAGAGGTTTGAAACAACCAAAGCTGTTCTTAGAGCTGTCTGCCCCACCAAACTAAGTAATCATAGAGGAGGGCCTTTGTAAGGGAGGTGACTAAGAAATTGTACTCATACAAAAACTGGCATTCATAAAGAAAGATAAAGACACTGTATTTACAGGGAAATACAACCTGAACCAAAACCCATCTGATTCTTTCAAAAGTATCCAGGGACTTCCACACACCAAAGAACTGGACAAGCTTATTATCCTCAATTGCTAGTTGGGTTCTCCATTTATTTATTTTTTTACAAGGGTAAGACTAGATATGAGCGAATTTCAATTCAGGAAAATTTCGATTTGCACCGAAGTCGAATTTTCTCAAGCTTCATGGTAATGAATCTGTAATGGTCACGTACACACACACACACAGGGGGGAGCATAGTGACCACTGCGCTCCACCCTCACCCCTGGCCCTGCCTACTTGCCTCACGAGTCCTGATGACAGGGGACAACTGGACGGCAGTCCCTAACTTGGGATATGTGTGGGAAAGACAGACAAGACAAATAACGGATAGTGAATGGACTGGGTCAAAACCAAGAGGACAACACAGTACAGAGGGATAAGCAAAGAATGGTCAGGAGAAGCCGGGATCATAAATACCAGGAGAGTCAAGAAGTACCAAAGAAGTCTGCAAAGAATAGTCAGGTGGAAGCCGAGGTCAATATACCAGGAAGGATGCGCAGTACAGGAGGAGCAGGCAAAGGATCTTCAGGGAACAGGATCAGATAAGTACACAGGTATCCAACAACTGCCAGGAACCTAAATTAACAGGCAACCTGTGGCCAGCAGGCTGCCTGTATTTATAGTGGGGAGTGAGGGTCATGTGATGTGGCCAGCGTCACATGACCGACAGACCGACCAGTCGAGCACCGAGTGATCAGCTCGGCGCTCAAGGCAGACCTAGGAGCAGGGAGCCTCCCAGCTAGCAAAGCCTCCCTGGGAACGAGGTCAAACACAGATCCTCGCTCCCGATGCTAAGCAGCAGGTCTGCGGCTGATGGGAGACCGAGTGTGCCTTCGGCACCCTGTTACAGTACCCCCCCTTTTACGAGGGGCCACCGGACCCAAGACTTCAGGCGATGGCCTATCAGGGTGTTCTAAATGAAATTTTCGAGCAAGTCTAGGAGCATGAACCTCCCTCGCAGGTACCCAAGATCTCTCTTCAGGTCCATGCCCCTTCCAGTGAATCAGGTACTGCAAGGAATTACGCACCTTCCTGACATCCACTATTTTAGACACCACATACTCGACAGCATCATTAACAAGAACCGTCAGAGGCGAGGCTATCGATGGTACTACCGGTTCAAAATATTTTTTAAGTAGAGAGTTATGGAACACATTATGAATGTGGAATGAATCGGGCAGCTCCAACCTAAATGATACCGGGTTAATCACCTCCGTGATCTTATATGGTCCAATAAAACGAGGAGCAAACTTTTTAGAATCTACCTTAAGAGAGAGATTCTTGGAGGACAACCATACCTTATCCCCAACCTGAAAATTCACCCCCCCCCCCCCCGAACGTCTCCTATCAGCCTTGAGTTTCTGAGAACTTTGAGCATTTTCTAAGTTCGATTGAACCCAGGCCCAAACTGTGCACAGTTCGGAGGAGAGCCTATCCGCCTCAGGGTTAGAGGAGGAGACAGATGACCCAGAATGAAAACGGGGATGGAAACCATGGTTACAAAAGAAAGGTGAAACCCCAGCAGAAGAATTGACATGGTTATTCAAAGCAAATTCAGCCAATGGAAGAAATTTCACCCATAATTGCTGGTCATCAGCAACATACAACCTCAAAAATTGTTCCACAGACTGATTAAGGCGTTCAGTCTGCTCATTACTCTCAGGGTCGTAGGCAGAGGAAAAAGACAATGAAATTTGACATTTTTGACAGAAGGCCCTCCAGAAATTGGACATAAACTGCACACCCCCTGTCAGAAACAATATTTTCTGGGATACCATGCAATCGAACAATTTCTTTCACAAAAATAGACACCAGGGTTTTGGCATTCGGAAGTTTAGACAGGGGAATGAAATGGACCATCTTGCTAAACCTATCGACCACTACCCAAACTACAGTCTTACCCTCCGCCGGCGGTAGTTCAGTTTTAAAGTCCATTGAGATATGGGACCAGGGTCTACTCGGAATGGGTAGGGGTCGTAGGTTACCAGCAGGGTGAGTCCTAGGTGTCTTGGACCTGGCACAAACCTCACAGGCTGACATGTAGGACTTGACATCCCTAGTTAGAGTGGGCCACCAATAAGATCTAGAAACCAGATCCTTAGTGCCCTCAACACCCGGATGTCCACAAAGGGCAGAATCGTGACACTCACCGAACAGCTGGAGACGATATTGTACGGGAAAAAACAACTTCTCTGTTGGGGTGGATACCGATGCCAGATGTTGTTCACACCTAATGCAAGCCGAGATATCCTGGGTTATAGCTGCTATGAAGATTTTTACTGGTAGGATGGATTCAGGTGGTGCCTCAGTAGGTTGAAAAGCATTGAAGCTCTGAGATAATGCATCCGCCTTCACATTTTTACTTCCCGGCCAGAACGTAATGGAAAAATCAAAACGAGTAAAAAACAGAGCCCATCTGGCTTGACGGGGATTCAACCTCTTAGCAGACTCGAGAAACATAAGGTTTTTATGGTCAGTGACAACAGTTACACAATGCCTTGCCCCCTACAGAAAATGCATCCGCTCCTCAAATGCCATTTAATGGCCAGCAGCTCCCTATTCCCTATGTCGTAGTTTCTCTCCATGGGAGAGAATTTCCTGGAGAAGAAGGCACATGTTCTCAGGTTAGTAAGGCTAGCAGGACCTTGTGAAAGGACTGCTCCTGCGCCGTCCTCAGACGCATCCATCTCCACAATAAAAGGTTTCTCCTGATCAGGCTGGATCAGAATGGGAGCGCTACTGAATGCCTTTTTTAATTTTTCAAATGAAGAAATGGCCTCAGTAGACCAATTCTCCAAATCCGCCCCTTTCTTAGTAAGGTCAGTCAACGGTTTAGCAATTACGGAAAAATTCATAATAAATTTATGATAGTAATTGGCGAAAACTAAGAACCATTGTAAGGCCTTTAAGGATGAAGGTCTTATCCATTCCTTAATTGCTAGTACCTTACTAGGATCCATCTTGAAGGCATGAGGAGTCAGAACATGCCCTAGAAACAGAATCTCCTGTACACCAAAGACACATTTCTCTTGGTTAGCGGATAGCTGATTCTCCCTCAACACCTCTAATACTTGTTTAACATGAGACACATGGGATTCGAAGTCAGAAGAGAATATCAAAATGTCATCAAGATAGACAATAACAAATTTACCTAAGAACTCCCTAAGAATGTCATTCATGAAGTTTTGGAACACAGCTGGGGCATTGCTGAGTCCATTGAACGCCGTCTTCCATTCGTCTCCCTCCTTGATTCGGATTAGATTGTATGCCCCTTTCAGGTCAATCTTGGAAAACCAGGTTGCCCCCAGAACCTGGTTAAATAAATCCGGAATCAATGGGAGGGAGTATCTATTCTGGACAGTGATTTTATTTAATCTCCGGTAATCGATACATGGCCTAAGACCACCATCTTTTTTCTTAACGAAGAAAAACCCGCCCCCATAGGAGAGACAGAAGGCTCTCCTTAATATAATCTTCCATGGCCTTACGTTCGGGCATAGAAAGATTATAAATTCACCCCTTAGGAAACTTGGCCCCCTCTACTAGCTCTATAGTACAATCATAAGGTCTATGGGGGGGAGGGGTAGAACCTCAGGGGTTGGTGATGAGAATACATCAGAATATTCCCTAACAACAGTGGGTAAAGTATCAGACTTTACTGAGACCCCAGCCTGTACCACGGACAAGCATGAGTAACACTTAGGCCCCCATCTCACCAACTCCCCCTTGGACCAATCTATAGTGGGGTTATGTAGTGGGAGCCAAGGCAACCCTAGTACCTCAGCCGGTAGGTTCTCCAGGACTAAAATGGAATATCTCTCTGAGTGGCACACACCCACGGTTAGAGAAATCTGTGAGGTACATGAGCTCACCGTACCACCAATAAGAGGAGTAGCATCAATAGCCATGACATGGATAGGAGTTGGTAAAGCAAACATTGGAATACCCAATCTTACAGCGTACTCAGAGTCAATAAAGCTGGCTTCTGAGCCAGAATCAATAAAGGCCTTACCCGGCCATTTACATACACACACAGGGGGGAGGATAGTGACCACTGTGCTCCACCCTCACCCCTGGCCCTGCCTACTTGCCTCACGAGTCCTGATGACAGGTGACAACTGGATGGCAGTCCCTAACTTAGGATACGTGCGGGAAAGACAGACAAGACAAATAATGAATAGTGAACGGATCGGGTCAAAACCAAGAGGACAACGCAGTAGAGGGATAAGCAAAGAATGGTCAGGAGAAGCCGGGATCATAAATACCAGGAGAGTCGAGAAGTGCCAAAGGAGTCTGCAAAGAATAGTCAGGTGGAAGCTGACGTCAATATACCAGAAAGGATGTGCAGTACAGGAGGAGCAGGCAAAGGATCTTCAGGGAACAGGATCAGGTAAGTACACAGGTATCCAACAACTGCCAGGAACCTAAATTAACAGGCAACCTGTGGCCAGCAGGCTGCCTGTATTTATAGTGGGGAGTGAGGGTCATGTGACGTGGCCAGCGTCACATGACCGACAGACCGACCAGTCGAGCACCGAGTGATCAGCTTAGCGCTCAAGGCAGACCTAGGAGCAGGGAGCCTCCCAGCTAGCAAAGCCGCCCTGGGAATGAGGTCAAACACAGATCCTCCCTCCCGAAGCTAAGCAGCAGGTCTGCAGCTGATGGGAGACCGAGTGTGCCTTCGGCACCCCGTTAAAGAATCACATTTATTCCTAAAATGGCTGCTGCACACTCGACATGGAGAAAAGAACTCTGGGAACGAGGGATCATCCACAATGCCATGCCTGCAGCCAATCAGCAGACAGACAGCCCCTGTGATGTCACAGTTTTATAAATAGCCTCAGCCATCTTGGATGCTGCAATTTTCCAGTGTACTTTGTGCAAGGAGAGACTAGAAAGGTAGAGTGCTAGGAAAGACTTTATTGTGCTGAAAAATCGATTTAGAAGTTCAGGGAAAGATTATTCATAGTCCAGGGAAAGGATAAAGAGGCATTATCCACAATATAAAAGGAGAACAGGGTCCAATAGGGGAGTGTACAGCCTGGGTAATAGGAGTGATTCTATTACACTTTGCTGCACTAATTGGAGATCCAAATTGCTGATATACTGCTGCTTTTAGAATTGCACTATATGATAGCTCAGTAATTCCAGCAAACCTTGCTTGTTATTGGGGTGCAAGTGCTGTGCAATACAGCCATTTACGGGGTGTATTAATAGCCTGGGTAATAGGAGTGATTCTATTACACTTTGCTGCACTAATTGGAGATCCAAATTGCTGATATACTGCTGCTTTTAGAATTGCACTATATGATAGCTCAGTAATTCCAGCAAACCTTGCTTGTTATTGGGGTGCAAGTGCTGTGCAATACAGCCATTTACGGGGTGTATTAATAGGAACTATACATACGTCTTATTGGCTGTTTTGTGGTGAACATGCATTTCTTCATAGACATTTTTGTGGTGTATTAAGAAAAAAAAGTATGTCTAATTAGCCATTCATCGGTGAACATACATTGTTTTATAGACATTTTTGTGGTGTATTAATAAGAAAAAATAGTACGTCTTATTATCCATTCAGCGGTGAATGTACATTGTTTTATAGACATTTTTGGGGTGTATTAATGAGGGAAAAAAAGTACATCTAATTAGCCGTTCAGTTGTGAACGTAGATTGTTTAATAGACATTTTTGTGGTGTATTAATAAGAAAAATTGTACGTATTATTATCCATTCAGCAGTGAACAAACATTGTTTTATAAACACTTTTTTGGTGTAGTAATAAGAACAAAACCTAGGTCTTATTAGCCATTTTGCGGTGAACGTACATTGTTTCACAGACATTTTTGTGGAATATTAATAATATTAATAAGAAAATAAAGTGCCTGGTATTAGCCATTCAGTGGTGAACGTACATTGTTTTATAGATATTCTTGTGGTGTATTAAGAAAATAAATGTACATCTAACTACATTTTTAGGGTGTATAAATTTACATTTGATTAATTATTATTTTTTTTACAGTATGTCAGACAGACAAGTTACAGGCCCTTCAAAGGGAACATGCAGTGGCCAAAATGTTTCTGACACAGGCACAAGTAGCAGCAGAGGAAAGGGGGTGGCAACAGGAGTTGCAGGGAGAGGCCTGAGCTCCCAGTGTCATCTTGCGGTTCTATCTTGAGCAGCAATCCAGCGGTGCTTGAATGGTTGACTCGGTCTTCGACTTAGTCACAAGTGACATCAGACACCCCCAGCCAAGAGTCATTGCGTTCTGCTGACATGACGCTTAGTTGGCATGGCCCGGGAGAAGGCCCTCTGTCCCCAACTGTCCTCAACCTGCCTCTGTCATTTTCTATTCCCTCAGCGCAAGAACTATTATATGCCTTAGGCTCGACTCCACTTTTTAGCGAGGACAAGCTACTAGAGGACAGTCAGCAGCTACTGCCCAGCCAAGATCTGGAGGAGACATCCGTTGCTTCCTCTGATAGTCGGGCAAGTAGTGGTGATGAGAGTAGGGTGAGAGCTAGTGTTACGAATGGTCAGGCTCCTGGGCCTGAGACTGTTGAGGGGGACATCAGTGACGTGCAGACATACTTGATGGTCTGGGCATTTTTGTCAAGTCGCTGGAGGAGGTAAACATCGCTATTTGCTGAATCTGTGGGCAGAAGGTGAAGCGCGGCCACTGCCCTGCGTCAACACATGCAGCGTCACCATAAAGTGGTCTGGGAGACCTCACCACTCTGTGCTCTCCTCATGCTGCTGCCACCTCACCACTATGTCACTGGGCCACTCTGTGGTCTCCTCATGCTGCTGCCACCTCACCACTCTGTCACTGGGCCACTCTGTGGTCTCATCATGCTGCTGCTACCTCAACACTCTGTCATTGGGCCGCTCTGTGGTCTCCTCATGCTGCTGCCAATCTATGTGGAATCAGCTGATGAAGGTGTAAAAGGAGTGTGCTCTTTCACTTTACAGTAAAATCTTGGGCCACTGCACGGTTCTTTATACCTGGCACTAACATCGATCTGTAAGGCTTAGTTCTCACTTCAGTTATTTGGTCAGTTTTGGTCCCATAACTGCCTAAATAAGTGAAGTGTGAAGTGATTTTAAGAGTGATGCCTGTCATCTGCGTGTCATACTGACTCACAATATTGCTTCACTTCCACAGCAGACTCCCTATGCATGTTTCTGCAAGAAACAGTGTTCTACACCACTATACAGGCTTTCTTCAGCTGGGAAATAGCTGTTTTTAACACAATTCGTCAAAAATAAATTCCGATTGAATCAAATCTTTTTGGAAAATTCTGCGAACCGACTGAATACATTTTTTAGAAATTCGCTCATCTCTAGTTAAGACATTTAAAAAATGTGTATAGATGAGACACTCAAGATTGTTTCTAATGACCTGCAATTGTCACCAAATACTAGGCCATAGGAAGGGAAAAGGGAGCTGGTCACCTCCTAAAGCTTCCCTCAAGCAGCCCTAGTCTCCTGGCTGTATGAGCCGCCTTCAATGGTAAAGGGGCTCATACCCACGAACCTAGAAGTCACCCTCAACATTGTGACAGGGCAGAGACCTCCTGTTGATCCAACACCATGGATTAAAAAGGCGTCTCCAGAGGCCCAGTAGCTGACAGGGACAAAGACAATGCAGCAACTGCTTGGCAGGTAAGTACACAGTGTAACGACAGAACACTAGCAACAACCAACACTTACCTGCAGCAGCAGAGATGGAGAAACGACACCAAACTTCTACCTGGACCTCCATGCGAACACCAGATGCATGGAAGCTCCAGGCAGCGCTGCATTCAGGCTTATGGTTCACCCCTCCGGGAAACCAGCCCCCTTTTGGAGGTAACACACACAAAGGGAAACATGTTGCACACATGCAGGGACAAATGCCAACAACATCCCAGACATGCAACAACAAACAAGACGTACAACAAACTTCCAACTCAAACAACACACCAGGAGGGGAAGGAAGACAAGGAGGAAACACACAGTATGATATTGCAGATAACATTGCAAAGAACATCGATGTCAAACTTGGATTGCCCTCAGTTCTCATCCATGCACAGAGCAAGCATTTCACATGCAAGGCAGACAAACCAAAACTGATCTCAGTCTCCAAGCCAAAGTACATAAAGAGACTAGAGACCACACCTAACTCACCACTTTGCTACTGCCAGTGAATTAACCCCACACACCACACAGCAGGGAGACCCAACTTAAAGGTGAATTGCACACACAAGCAAAAGGCAACAGGTTGCCGCAGCCAACAGCATGCGTGACCAGCAAGTCACGGCGCACACAGCAAAACCCATGACTCTGCCACAACATGCCCAAACAGCAACATGTTGCCACCGGCAACAGCAAGTGTGGCAACAGTGTCACGGTGTACACCATAGGCCGTGACAGCAATAGTTTGGTTTGCAGCTGCAAAGAAGTGTCTGAATAAGTTATCTTTTGCAGATGGACTAGGGGCCTGAGATCAAGGATAGCAAGCCAATGTCTGTAAGGGAAGAAATCTTAATTGGTGAAAATGTGTTATGTTAAGAGTATAATTTCTTCACAGGCTTTTAGTTTTTAGGCAATCCTGTCAACATGCATCAGCGATTGAAGGTTTTATATTTTCTTGGAAATACTTTGAAGTTATTTTCCTGTGTGTATCTGGAGATTTCTTGCCCGGCCAGCAGTGTGGCATCAGAGCGGGTGTTTAGTGCTACGGGGGCCATAGTTACCCTAAGGAAAACTCACCTGTCCAAAATGTGGAGAAACTGATCTTTGTGAAGATAAATCAGCCATGGATCAGCCAGGATTTCCACACACCAGTGCCTGATACATCAGACTAGATCATCCATGGTGCCACACCTAAAGTTTGTCAAAAGAGACCTGTTTCTTCTGGCTACCTGCTTCAGCTACTATTCTGATCCTGCCACCATCTGATGCCACACACCTGCGACAGAAGCTCCTACTGCCACCCACCATCTTCAGCTGGTACTGGTATTTCCCCCCCACCTCCCCACTCTGTCACTGGGCCTTCTCATGCTGCTGCCACCTCACCACTCTATGGTCTCCTCATGCTGCTGCTACCTCCCCACTCTGTCACTGGGCCACCCTGTGGTCTCCTCATGCTGCTGCCACCTCACCACTCTGTGCTCTCCTCATGCTGCTGCCACCTCACCACTCTGTGGTCTCCTCATGCTGCTGCCACCTCCCCACTCTGTCACTGGCCACCCTGTGGTCTCCTCATGCTGCTGCCACCTCATCACTCTGTGCTCTCCTCATGCTGCTGCCACCTCACCACTCTGTGGTCTCCTCATGCTGCTGCCACCTCACCACTTTGCCATTGGGCCACTCTGTGGTCTCCTCATGCTGTTGCCACATCACCAGTATTTCACTAGGCCGCTCTGTGGTCTCCTCATACTGCTGCCACCTCAACAATATGTCACTGGGCCACTCTGTGGTCTCCTCATGCTGCTGCCAATCTATGTGGAATCAGCTGATGAAGGTGTAAAAGGAGTGTGCTCTTTAACTTTAGAGTAGAATCTTGGGCCACTGCACGGTTCTTTATACCTGGCGCTAACATCTGTAAGGCTTAGTTCTCACTTTGTTATTTATTTGCCCAAATAAGTGAAGTGTGAAGTGATTTTAAGAGTGATGCCTGTCATCTGCGTGTCATACTGACTCACAGTATTGCTTCACTTCCACAGCAGACTCCCTATGCATGTTTCTGCAAGAAACAGTGTTCTACACCACTACAGGCTTTCTGCAGCTAGGAAATAGCTGTTTTTTAACGCAATTCATCAAGAATAAATTCCGATCGAATCAAATCTTTTCGTAAAATTCAGCGAACCGACCGAATCAAATTTTTGAGAAATTTGCTCATCTCTAGTTAAAACATTTAAAAAATGTGTATAGATGAGACACTCAAGATTGTTTCTAATGACCTGCAATAGTTTGGTTTGCAGCTGCAAAGAAGTGTCTGAATAAGTTTTCTTTTGCAGATGGACTAGGGGCCTGAGATCAAGGATAGCAAGTCAATGTCTGTAAGGGAAGAAATCTTAATTGGTGAAAATGTGTTATGTTAAGAGTATTTTCTTCATAGGCTTTTAGTTTTTAGGCAATCCTGTCAACATGCATCAGCGATTGAAGGTTATATATCAGGCATGGCCAACCTGTGGCTCTCCAGCTGTTGTAAAACTGCAACTTCCACCATGCCCTGCTGCAGGCTGATAGCTGTAGGCAGTCTGAGCATGCTGGGAGTTGTAGTTTTGCAACAGCTGGAGAGCCTCAGATTGGCCATGCCTGTTTTACATCATCTTGGAAATACTTTAAAGTTATTTTCCTGTGTGTATCTCTTATCCATCAAATGACTATAGACTTAGGAGACAGCACAAGAAGGTAGGTCATTTTTAATGCAAAACTTCGAAAGAACGTAACTTTTCTGTGATAAAGCAAATATTTTTAGCCATGTTTAAAAAAAGAGCTTCTACATACTTCTTGTACGACACAAGATAAATGGGTGTAACCACCATACAGTAGTTAAAGGGGTTCTGTACTTTCATTTCAGTCACTACTAGTATCAACTAGCCTGGGCGGGGCTAAGCTCTGTTCACTTGAATGGAGCTTAGCCGCGCCCACGCTAGTTGATACTAGTCGTGATGTCAGTGGGACAGCGGTAAACAGTGAGAAGGCCGCTGCGCTGCTGGAGCGCTGCTGCCTTCTCAAACAGCTGATCGGCGGGGGTCCCGGGTGCCGGACCCCCGCCAATCAGAAGATGATGATCTATCCAGAGAATAGATCATCGGTTAAATGAAAGTGCAGAACCCCTTTAAATAATGTCAATAGATATTGTCCAGCAGTAGAACTTAGTGGTTTATGAACATTCAGAAATATCACAACTTGAACTATTTGACATTTGCCCTGTGTAGTACCTTCTACCATTTGTTAAAGGGAGAATTTTTAGTGTTCTAAACATGTCCCCTTCAAAACTAGCCATTTTAGAATTGTCTGTAAAAAGAAATTATAAATATAATGCTGTGCACCATTAAAAGGCGAATAATGGCTCAAAAGCAAAGGCTTTATAAGCTCTTGTGGAATATTGCTTTAGTTTGCCTTGTCACCCAATTATACTTGACTACATACTACACTTGATAATGTGTAAAAATTGAATTTGCATTAAATACCTAATTAAACCAAGGATAATTCAATGGTGAAATATTGGAGTAAGGACCATTCACATGATGTGAATGTATTGTATTTTCCCACTGGATCTGGTGATGTCTCCTCATGTGCCGGACCTGCATGAGACTTTTAAAATTAGACAATTTTACGGATAAATGGCCAGAAGTAGCAATACCATAGAACATAATTTAAGGTGCAGAACTCCGCCACATTTACCACAATGTGGTACGGCAGAAACTTCACCTCCAGCAACTTGGCCAGGTGGGAGTTCATTGCACACTAAGCTAATTGCTAGTCATTTATATTTTTCTTATGGGCACACATTCCATTGTGGATGTCTTATGCTGGAGCGGAAGACAAGGAGGAGTCTGAGCGGGAGAAGCAGCTAATGAGAAGCACACTGTTCAGCTAGGAGTTGTGGCCTCACTGCCACAAAGAAGACTGTGAGAAAGAGGACAGACATTTCAATTGCAATGCTGGCAAGTTCTACTTTACCACATGATTCGGTGATGTTGCCTTACGTGCCACAATAAAGACCTGGTACCTATTTTTGTGTTTGAATATCCACGGCTTATTTTAATAATAGAGACCTTGCACATGGGTGTGGTTTTGTGTGCTGGTCTTATGGAAAAAAGAAAATCGCCATATGAGAGATACTCACACAGAGCTAGTGCCAGCTGAGCTTGGCGAAGGTGGTATATTTTGAGCCTGTGCCCACAGTATCAGTGGTTTCACCAGTTGCTGAGTTGACCACAATAGAAGTACATCTCGCCCTGCCAGTTCTTTTGGAGCTTTTGGCTGTACTCTTTATTGCCAATGTGACCACCACCCTCCCCGTCTCTTCCGCAGCACCCTAATCCCAGGTCCAGTACAACACACAATCATCATCATAATCCTTCCCCTAACAGCCACTTTTATCAAACTGTGATATGTCATCCTGGGCTCCTTGGCCCCCCTCCTAATTCCCTGCTCTATATTTTCCCCAGGTGCCTCAGTTGCTGCCACTACCACCACCAACACCACCATGCATGGGGTCTCCCACCTCCACTTGAACTTCCTCCTCATGGCTTCTCACACAAGTCATCAGCAGGAAGACTTTCTTGAGTATCTTCCATAGAGCTTGGGGTTTTGTTGCCTCTTAGGAAAAAAGAAGACTAGACGGCGCAGTGAAAATAGAGATGAAGCAACCAAAAGGCTTTTCTGGGGCTGAAAGGAGGAGGAGCAAGAGAAATGCTGTGACCCCTCGCTCCAAAGCACAGTGTCAGACTCAGTGGTGACTTCAACATCATTCTGCTAGGATTGAGAGAAAAAGAGAGCCATACAGTCCACAATCTCATCTTCTCAATAATAATATGACAGTTATTGGAAGCCAGGGAGAACTGTGGCCTACTGCTATGACTGGCTGGATAGGTGGTGCTGCTACTGCTGTTTGCACTACTGCCCACATTCTGATTCTCAGATGAGGCATGGATCTTTCATTTTGCCCTTTTCTGTTTACCAGACATGTTATTATGAGACCTATGTGAAAAGTCACAGGTTTTGTACCCAGATTATTAAACAGTACTAACAAAATTGCCAGTGTTTTTTTTTTATTTTTAAAAAAAGAGGCACAACTTAATGTCCCTCCCCTTCTACAAATACAGTGCACACTGATATTGACGATTTACAATGGTAATACAATGCGTGGAATGAAACTACTATATTTATGTAGTTATAGCAGTACAACGCATTAACTAATAATACCTGATATCTTGATGCAATAAAATGCGCTAATGGTTAACTGGCTGTCACGCATTGCTCTGTCAATGTGCGTAGATCTGTCAGACTGGCTGCACATGTCTGATCTCTTTGTTTTCATTTAGGTTTGAGCTGGATCCACTTTCCCTCAGGTGTACTGGGTTTCATTGTTAGTGAGGCTATTTATCCCTCCTTCCCCCAGTGGCCTGTGCGGGTTATAGTTCTTTCCTGGGAGCTCTTAATTTGTGGTGGATCGTCTGCTCCAGCTCTGCTCAAGATAAGTCCTCTCCTTCATTTCTCTTTGTGTGTTTTATCTAGGCCTCTAGGGAGACGCTGGCTTCCTCCTGGTTTGAAGAAGCAGGTAGCCTCTTCCCTTTTCCCTGCTTTTGCTGCTTAGGGTTTGCCCAGGGTGTTTAGGTTTTAGGCACGAGGCATGTGTATATCCACCCTTAGGGTATGCACATGGGCACAGCAGTTTAGGGAAAGCTTTAGGGATCGCTAGGAGGTGACCATTTTCTCCCTAGCTTTTGGGCCTAGTCGTTTGTTCTGTTTATTTTTCCGTGTTTGGTTATTTTCCCGCTTACCTACCTGTCATGACATTGTAACCCGCCCAAAAACTGTCATATCCCTGCTGTTTGCGAAATGGAGGCTATGGATGCCTTGGTTGATCGCATGCAGGGATTATCGCTGGAGGTTGCTGATCTCCGGAGTTCTGTTGCACGGTGTCAGAATGCTATGGTGTCTGGCGCTATTGGAGGAAATCAGGTCCGCTTAGAGCCTAAAGTCGCTCTCCCTGATAGGTTCTCAGGGGGTGGTGATGAATTTATTCAGTTCAGGAAGTCCAGCAGGTTGTATTTTCGTCTGTGGCCGATGTCATCTGGCGACGAGAATCAAAGAGTGGGTCCTGGGCTTTTTCTGTGCTGACCGGTTCACCATCCATCCGGTCGGTGGATGAATTTTTTAGAGCCTTGGGCTTGATTTATGATGACCCAGACTGGGTCTCTATGGCTGAATCTAAGCTGTGCAGTTTGTTACAGGGAGAACGTACTATGGAGTCGTATTGTTCATAATTTAGAAGATGGGCAACTGACTCGGGTTGGAATGATTCCGCACTACAGAGTCAGTTTTGTCAGGGGCTATCGGGTGAAAGATGCCCTTGCTTTTCGTGAGTATCCCGATTCATTGGAGACGGCCATGTCTTTGGCAGTGTGGCTTGATAGACGTCTTAGAGAAAGGTATTACTCTCGAGCGAGGGTCCTGTCTGTAAGTGGATCCGTCCCACCTAGTCCTCGGGGTAATATGACTTTTGAATCTGGGGCAGGAGAGGAGCCTATGCAGTTGGGCCAGGTTTCCTTTCACTCAGGTGATAGGGATTTTAGGAAGCTGAATAAGCTATATTACTTCTGTGGAAAAGAAGGTCATTTTGTTTGTGCATGTCCTTTTGTTAAACCTCAAAGCGGTAATGAAAAACTACGGATGTATTCACATAAAGAGAGAGACTTCCCTGACTCCTGGTAGTGTGAATGGGGAGTCTGAGCAAGCAAATATACATTCTCCCTGCAATACTAGTTTCGTCCTGTCTGCCATTGTGGCACTAGACTCAGGAAATTTTGATTTTGAGGTATTTGTGGACAGTGGTGCGGGGATAAACCTTATTGATTTTCAGTTCCTCCAAAATCTTGGTTTTAGAACTAGCACTTTAGATAAAGAGATACCAGTGTTTGCTATTGATTCCTCCCCTCTCTCACAAAAGAGTCTTACTCATATCGTTCATGACATTCAGTTAGGGGTGGTTGATTCACATGCGGAGTCTATTTCTTGTTTTGTTTTGAAGGGCTAGCCTGCTCCGATGGTTCTGGGTTTACCGTGGTTGATAAAGCATAACCCTAGTATTGACTGGCAAACAAGACAAATCAGTAGCTGGAGTGAATTTTGTTCGGACAACTGTCTTTGTGCTTCTATCTCAGGGGTGTCAACTACGGTCTTACCTCAGTTTCTCTCAGATTTTGTGGATGTATTCTCAGAGGGTGGAGCTCAGTAGCTGCCTCCACATCGAGAATATGATTGTCCGGTCAATCTCATCCCTGGATCTAAACTGCTAAAATCGTGACTATGCAACCTTTCCCAACCCGAAAGAGAAGCTATGCGGAAGTATATTGCAGAGAGTTTGGCAAAGGGACATATTAGGCCATCTAAGTCCCTTCTGGCCGCCAGCTTCTTTTTTGTAAAAAAAGAAAGATGGATCACTTGGGTCACTGTCACTAGTGGGCTACCTCAGGGGTCAGTATTGGGCCCTATTCTCTTCAATATCTTAATGATCTTGTAGAAGGCTTGCATAATAAAGTATCAATTTTCGCAGATGACACTAAACTGTGTAAAGTAATTTACACTGATGAGGACCGTATACTACTATAGAGGGATCTGGATAGATTGGAGGCTTGGACAGATAAGTGGCAGATGAGGTTTAACACTGACAAATGTAAAGTTGTGCACATGGGAAGGAATAATGCAAGTCACCCGTACATACTAAATGGTAAAACATTCGGTAACACTGACATGGAAAAGGATCTAGGAATTTTAATAAACAGCAAACTAAGCTGCAAAAACCCGTGTCAGACAGCTGCTGCCAAGGCCAATAAGATAATGGGTTGCATCAGAAGGGGCATAGATGCCCGTGATAAGAACATAGTCCTACCACTTTACAAATCGCTAGTCAGACCACACATGGAGTACTGTGTACAGGTCTGGGCTCCTGTAAACATGGCAGACATAGCAGAGCTAGAGAAGGTCCAGAGGAGGGCAACTAAAGTAATAACTGGAATGGGGCAACTACAGTACCCTGAAAGATTATCAAAATTAGGGTTATTCACTTTAGAAAAAAGACGACTGAGGGGAGATCTAATTAATATGTATAAATATATCAGGGGTCAGTACAGAGATCTATCCCATCATCTATTTATCCCCAGAACTGTGACTGACAAGGGGACATCCTCTGCGTCTGGAGGAAAGAAGGTTTGTACACAAACATAGAAAAGGATTCTTTACGGTACGAGCAGTGAGACTATGGAACTCTCTGCCTGAGGAGGTGGTGATAGTGAGTACAATAAGGAGGGGCCTGGATGTATTTCTGGAGCGTAATAATATTACAGGCTCTAGCTTCTAGAGAGGGGTCGTTGATCCAGGGAGTTATTCTGATTACCTGATTAGAGTCGGGAAGGAATTTTTTATTCCCTTAAAGTGGGGAAAATTGGCTTCTACCTCACAGGTTTTTTTTCCTTCCTTTGGATCAACTTGCAGGATAATAGGCCAAAGTGGATGGACAAATGTCTTTTTTCAGCCTTATGTACTATGTTACTTAGACCGTGTTTAGATTTCCGGGAATTGAATCTCATTACGGTCAGTGATCCTTAGCCCCTTCCTTTAATTTCTGATCTATTTGATCAAATTGTCGGAGCCAAGGTGTTCTCCAAGTTGGATTTAAGAGGAGCTTATAATCTGATCAGAATTAAAGATGGAGATGAGTGGAAAACGCCTTGAATACATGGTTTAACTAATGCGCCAGCGGTTTTTCAGTGATTTGTCAATGATATTTTCCATCATTTAGTGGGAAGGTTCATTGTTATTTACCTTGATGATATACTAATTTACTCACCCAATTTGGAGACCCATCAGGATCACGTGAGACAGGTGTTGTCAATCCTTCGGGGGAATAAATTGTATGCAAAATTGGAAAAATTAGTATTTGCTGTCCAGGAGCCACCGTTTTTAGGATACCTGCTTTCTGACTCTGGTTTTCGTATGGACCCTGAAAAGGTCCGGGCGGTACTGGAATGGGACCGGCCTGAGAATCAGAATCATGTTTTTGGGTTTTACCAATTACTACAGAAAATTCATCTTGAATTATTCCACCATTGTAAAACCTTTGACAGATATGACTAAAAAAGGCGCCGACTTTTCTGTCTGGTTGGATGAGGCTTTACAGACTTTTTCTGCTATTAAGAAATGTTTTGCGTCTGCTCCCATTCAGTGGGGGGTCGGAGCAGTTCTGTCGCAGGGTCCATCCCCTAGCAAATGGCGTCCGTGTGCTTTTTTTCTCCAAAAAACTCTCGGCCGCTGAAAGAAATTATGATGTAGGAGATAGAGAGTTGTTGGCCATTAAATTGGCCTTTGAGGAATGGCGTCATTGGTTGGAGGGGGCTACTCATCCTATTACGGTATATACTGACTGCAAGAATTTGGCTTACTTGCAGTCTGCCAAGCGCCTGAATCCTAGACAGGCTAGATGGTCATTGTTTTTTATTAGGTTCAATTTTGTGGTCACCTTTCGCCCTGGGGTTAAAAACATCAAGGCAGATGCTTTGTCACGTATTGTTCCTGGGGGGAGTGATTCAGAGGATCCCGCTCCGATTTTGGCTGATGGGGTGGTGGTTTCCGCTCTGTAGCCCGAGTTGGAGATGGAGATGTTGGGAGCTCAGGTGGAGGCTACTGATTCTTGTCCTCCAGACAAGTTGTTTGTTCCTGGTCTGCTGGTGTGTTGTCATCAGCGTCTTCATTATGTTTTCAGCTGGACCCACGGCAACCTAATTCGGTCCAAAGAAGGTCTACAAACACATCTCAGAATCTAAGATGGCTGCCGTATTTATAAGGCTGGCATATTGCTTTCAGTAATTTGTATTCTTTATTTTCATATGCAATAAAATAATTTTGCAGGACGCGTTTTGAGCCCCTTTCTCAACTGCATCAAACAAAATAACATATAGTAGCACTTTATAAATACAAATTGGATCACATGTTCATGACATCATCACTTAATTAGGAAAAAAGGAAGTGATGTGGTAAGACAATATATCAATCCATAAAATGAAACAATGTATCAGTCCATTTTACATCATTATACCCGAGAGAATGCGATGATCGATTGTATTACTGACGTTGTGTTGCCGTCTGCAAAAAAAACTGCGATCAATTAAAAACTAATCATCTCATAGTACCTGTTTAGACCCATCGGTTGCAGAGTATCTAACGTATGGATCCAGAATGCTTCTCTCTTAAGTAGCATTTTTTGGACATCTCCCCCTCTCCTTGGCTGTTGAATCTGTTCTATGATCTGATATTTTAACTGTGAAATCGAATGTTTACATTAATGAAAATGAAACGTTATAGGTAAGGCTACTTTCACACCTGCATTTAGGTGCGGATCCGTCTGGTATCTGCACAGACGCATCCGCACCTATAATGCAAATGCTTAGATCCGTTCAGGACAGATCCGTTTGCATTACCATGAACAAAAAAATAATAATAATGTATTATTTTCTTTGTTCATCATAATGCAAACGGATCTGTTTTGACTTACATTGAAAGTCTGGACGGATCCGTTTGCCTCCGCACGGCCAGGCGGACACCTGAACGCTGCAAGTGTGAAAGTAGCCTAATAGGAGATTATTCTTCTGTATAGTGGATTTATGCTTACTAATCTGATAATTAATTGCATGCATGGTCTCACCTATATACATCAAGCCACAAGGGCACTTAATTAAACATACTATGTTTGTGGTGTCACATGTTTAGTATCCCTTAATTTTAAAGGTCTTTCGTGTACGTGGATGATAAAAGAACTGGCCTTTCAACACATTCTAGCATTGTATGCAATGTAAACGGGGAAACGTTTCTGTCTTCTGATGTATGAGCTATATGATTCCCCATATTCCTGGGAGTGACAGATGGTTCGGGATCCCTCTGTGCCTCCATCAATATACTTTTAGGGTAACCCCTCTCTAGAAACCTGGATGTCATCTCATCCATTGTCATCTGCTGAGTTGTTGGGTCTGTTGATACACTTTTAACCCTCCTATATTGTGATCTTGGTATAGCTTTTTTTATGGCCGGTGGATGAGCACTCTGGAAGTGCAGAACACTATTCCTATCTGTATCTTTTCTATAAAGGTCAGTGCATAGCACCCCATCTTCCTTTTTAAAGTCTTCAAAAAAGGATAGGAGGGACTCGAGTCGCCTCACCCACACGCAATTTTTTTTTATCTATAATTCTTTTCCAGGTCAATACCTTTTCTTGGAATAATTGATGCTTATAAACATTGCTGCAAATAAAAATAATCTTCAAACAAAAGATAGTTATCATGCAATATTAAATGTAACAGATCCATAAAAAAATTCTGAGTAATCACTCCGTTGTAGCAAAGCTAATGTAGCTTCTAAACCCTTCTTATGCTCTATAGAAGTATACAAACTGACTACGTTGATGGTTACCAGCCAGCAATCCTTGGGAACCATTTTCAGTTCCTGTACAATCTTTTTTAAAAAAACGAGGAAATGCAGTGCGGGCCGAAATCATCGGAGGTCCAGAAATACAGCAGTTACCACTGAACATGATGATGCGATCCCATGTAGGCAGTGATCCCTAGTTATTAATTTATCCTCAAGACCCACAGATCAGGTCCAATTACGGACATTGGGAAAAGGTTTATCCTTTAGCCCTACCTACCGATTTCATACTTTTCAGATGGATGTTGATTTACAACAATTTTTTGGGTTAACACATTTTGCCATGAAAGAACTGCTATATAATACATTAGCTGTGGAAAGCACTAATGAAGAAAGAGTGGACATGATTAAATGGTCAGATTTAAATTTAAGACTTGAATACTTTTACTCCACCTAGGAGTTACCATCCAGCAGAGACATTTATTCATCTAGTGATTAAGGAAATACGACATGAGATTGAGAATATAAAAAGAGGACAGTTACATGTATCACAGAACATCACTACACAGGAGACAAGCCATACATAACTTAATAGAAGATGACACTTTAATAATCAAGCTAGCCGATAATGGCGGATCGATAGTTATTATGGACAAAACTAAATATATGCGGGAGGTAGAAAGGCAATTGTCGGATACCTGTACCTATCTGAGATTGAATGGAAACCTGGTATTTCAAGTGAAATCTAAAATACTAGATATGGTTAAGAAACATACAGATCGGGGCACGATTGATGTGAAACTTCATGATTTTCTGATTAATTGTTCACCAGTAACGATTACCAGTGTTCTATATAATCCCAAAAAGAATGACCCGCTGGGCCGACCTATTGTGGCCTTAATTGATTCCATTTTATCTTCACTAGCAATAGTCATAGAGAGAGCACTGACGCCACTGGTGAAGGATTTTTGCTTGATACTTCACATTTTTTAAAGATTAGACAGGAACTGAAAATGGTTCCCAAGGATTGCTGGCTGGTAACCATCGACATAGTCAGTTTGTATACTTCTATAGAGCATAAAAAGGGTTTAGAAGCTACATTAGCTCTGCTACGACAGTGATTACTCAGAGCAATAACAGGATTTTTTAATGGATCTGTTACATTTGATATTGCATGAGAACTATTTTTTGTTTGGAGATTCTTTTTTCTTTTCAGCGACAGGTGACAGGGCTCGAATGTGGCCCCGCCCTACTCAAATGTGTTTGTCATTCTTTAAAAAGTGATATGTTTATACGCATCAATTATTCCAAGAAAAGGTATTGACCTGGAAAAGATTTATAGATGACATTTTTTGCGTTGAATAATGTTTGGCCTGAAATAAAATTTACATTTATATATGACCAGAGTTCGGTCAACTTCTTAGATACTATGGTGGTGAAAAATGAAGATGGGCTGCTATGCACTGACCTTTATAGAAAAGATATAGATAGGAAAAGTGTTCTGCACTTCCAGAGTGCTCACCCACAAGCCCTAAAAAAAAATCCATACCGAGATCACAATATATGAGGTTTAAAAGGGTATCAACAGACCCAACAACTCAGCAGATGAGAATGGATGAGATGACATCCAGGTTTCTAGAGAGGGGTTACCCTAAAAGTATATTGATGGGGGCACAGAGGGATCCCGAACCATCTGTTACTCCCAGGAATATGGGGAATCGGACAGCCATCATACATAAATTCCTAAAAGTATATTGATGGAGGCACAGAGGGATCCCGAACCATCTTTTACTCCCAGGAATATCGGGAATCGTACAGCCCTAATACATAAATTCCAAATTTTCAATCACCGTTTTGACAAAATTATCCACAAACACTGGCATATTTTCGGGAAATCATATCCATTGGTAGAGGACTTTAACAATCTACCGCTCATTTGTAATAAGCGCAACCCCACACTTAGAGACCAGCTAGTACAGGCAGATGTTGGGGGGAGGAGAGGTGGTGCAATACAAAGGACCTGCATACATCAGAAGACAGGAACGTTTCCCTGTTATCATTGCATGCAATGCTCAAATGTGTTGAAAGGCCAGTTCTTTTATCATCCACATATAGGAAAGGCCTTTAAAATTAAGGTATACTACACATGTGACACCACAAATGTAGTATATTTAATTAAGTAATTAAGTGCCCTTGTGGCTTGATGTATATAGGTAACATAGTAACATAGTACATAAGGCCGAAAAAAGACATTTGTCCATCCAGTTCGGCCTGTCATCCTGCAAGTTGATCCAGAGGAAGGCAAAATACCCCTGTGAGGTAGAAGCCAATTTTCCTCACTTTAGACCATGCAGGCAATTAAAGATCAGATTTGTAAGCATAAATCCACTATACGGAAGAAGAATCCCCTATTACCTATACCGTTTCATTTTCATTAATGTAAACATTCGATTTCACAGTTAAAGTATCAGATCATAGAACAGATTCAACAGCGAAGGAGAGGGGGAGATGTCCAAAAAATGCTACTTAAGAGAGAAGCATTCTGGATCCATACGTTTATTTTGAATTGATTGCTGTTTTCTTTGCAGACGGCAACACAACATCAGCAATACAGTGGATCATCACATCCTCTCGGGTATAATGATGTAAGATGGACTGATACATTGCTTGATTTTATGGATTGATATATTGTCTGACCACATCACTTCCTGTTTTCATAATTAAGTGATGATGTCATGAACATGTGATCCAATTTGTATCTATAAAGTGCTACTATATGTCTTTTTGTTTGATGCAGTTGAGAAAGGCTGGACGGGCCGAAACGAGTCTTGTGAAATTCTTTTATTGGATATGAGAATAAAGAATACATTGTACTAAAAGCAATACGCCTGCTGGGATTACTTTGATATTGATTGTGGGGATCGCCCCTTCCTGGGCAGAGTAACGGATGGATCGTGAGCTGTCTAAACTTGGGCAGTATTTTTACGGCTGTGACATCACAGGATTGGCTGGCTGCTGATTGGCTGCATGAATGTCAGTATGGGTGATCCCGTCTTCCCAGACTTTCTTTCTCCATGTCCTCACACTTGCAGCAGCGATTTCATAAAAAATGCGATTCATTACTACAAAGCGCAAGGAAATTTGCATTCGGTGCGTATCAAATTTCAGAACGAATTCCACTTCATCAGCTTTGATTCGCTCATCTCTAGCAGCCTGGTGGCCCTCCTGCAGTGCAAATGAGATTCATGTATGGTGAGCTGTCAGGGTAACGCCCTTAGAGAGAGCCCATAAATGGGTTAGTTGGTACAGTGGGTCTACACCCATTGCCTGTTACAGGTTCTTAACAAACTGGTCAGGGCCCTATCCAGGGCTCAAAGAGAGAACATATGGTTTGCCGCTATGGTGTACACCTTTAGCAATGTGTTACCAGGATTACAAACCAACTATAAATGCATAGGTGGGTGAAATTTCCAACCTTTAGTAAGAAAAACACACAAATAGAAATGAAAGAGTGATAATGATTGCTAAGACCAAAGCTGTTCTTTCTTTGAGCATTGTGCACTTTCTATTGTATATACAATGCATAGCTTTGGCTATACTTCCTCAACTTTATGCTGATTGGAACTGCACATTTAGATGAGAACTAACAATATTTCTAGTTATATGTATATGTGATCAGCAAAACTCTGTACTTATAATCCTTAGGCCTTATGCACACGGCTGTTGTGCGGCCGTTCCGTGCATTGGGGACTGCAATTTGTATGTGGGCCTCAATATGGCCATGGCCCGTGTGCATGAGGCCTTATGTCTATAAAGTCCAACTGTCCTGGTCTTAGAGCTAACTTTCTAAGAAGTCTGCTCTTATTCTGAACACGTCCTTTGATGAGTTGCAAATCAACGCAGTCTTAGTGTATAGAAAGTTTTAGTCTGTTTTCTGCTTATCAGGCTGTTCTTTTAATGAGGTGTTTCTGGCTGCCTTTCTGTCTTAAAATGTTGTTATTTTCCTTTTTTTCTCTTTTTCTTTTTTGTGCATGTCTGTGTAGGGAATGGGACTTTGGAGCTCTCAGGCTGGAAGGGTTGTTAAGTGAGTTGAAAGGCCTTTTGGTGCAAAGAGAGATGAAGCAGACTGAGTCGGGATCAGTAACACACCTCTAAATAGGAATGAAAGATAAACACCCAATTGAGCTCTGCTTCATCCTTCTGCATGAAAGCCAGTGACAAGGACTTAAGCCGATATAAGAGCAGTGCTAATGATCTAGAAACCTAGGCAGGGGAAGGGGATTAGCTAGTAATTTTATAAGCAGATAAAATAAAGAATGTGTCACAGTGTTGAAGCGGTTTGCAGAACTAATAAATACGTTTATGTTGCTTAAGCATATGGAGGATCGTAGAAAAAAAGAATGCTAATGGGTTGTGCATGTGTATGCAGTCATCATTTTAGTATCTGACTGCCATTGAAACAAATAAGCAAAATATATTTTGTGGATTCAGTATCTAAGACCAATGTGGGAAGTATACTCTGTGTGTTCTTAGATGTGTTGCCATAATCATATATTGTATGAGATGATCTAGTAACAGAGTCATAATGGCAATTCTTAGAATACATAGGAAAGATTTTGATTTCGGGATGGCAGGCCTGTTTCATTAAATAGTCCATTTTCACAAAACTTAGCTGCTTACTTTGACCCAGTCTTATGCTGTTTTGGTGTAGTTATATATTTTATATATTTAATCTGAAGGCCAAAGTTGCAGGTTTTTGAGTCTTTTTCAAGCTTAAAAAAAGACTCAAGATTGAGTAGAAACATATTTCATATTCATATGAATAAAATAATGTGTTTCAAAGGGTATACTGCCACCTGTTCCATTTTTCCCACATTGAGAAAATAGAAGTGCCATTTCTCTGAATAGAGGAAGATGAACCTCTACCAGATATCCCTTCCTTTGCTTATCTGGGGAGAGCAATAGGATGGTTTGGAATCCAATCTTTCTGACCACTGACTCCCCCAGCAGTAGATATCAAAGAACAGCCTGACAGACTAGAGATTGTGGATCGATTCCGCCAAATTAAAAAAATGTCTGTCGCAAAAATATTCCCAAAATGGATCTTAGTACATATTCTGGTCACATACTCTACATATATATTACATAACTTAAAACATAAGTCTCTTGCATATTGCTCTGAATTATTTTGAATTATAAATATTTTCTTTAGAGCATGAAAGAATATATTACTGTAAACCAAAAGATTTTAAACCTGGAAATATAGATCTTGGATCAAGAGTTGGGCTTTCTATAAAGTGGAACTCTCACCTCTCCTACCATGGATGGTTTATCTACTTGCATCCCCATGTAATAACAATTCTGGAGCATCTGTACTTATGACTCTATGATTCCTTTATTATTTCTACTAGAAGTAGTGAATGTATTGCCAGCAGCTTGCAGTAAAGGTACAGATGTGTTACCAGTTGGGGGTGTGTCCCTGTACAGTCTGACACCAGCAGAAATGATTGGACAGAGTCAGACACACCCACTACTGGTAACACCCAGCAATGCCTTTACTATAGACTGCTGGCAATTTTTTTCTAAACGTCTTGCAGGAATAATAAAGGAACGGTACAAGACAGAGTCATAAGAATAGATACTCCAGAACTGAAACCCGGACATACCTCCATTTTTACCCCGGAAGCCCCCTGACTTGAGCATCGGAGCAGTTCATGCTCTGATGCTCTCCTTTGCCCTGCGCTAAATCGCGCAGGGCAAAGGCATTTTTTGGAGATCCAGTGACCGGGGCTCTCCATGGGGCTGCCAGGAAGCCCGGTGACATCACCGGCACTGATGGGCAGGATTTAGCGCTGCTAAAGCCCGCCCATCAGAGCCAGTGACGTCACCGAACACACTGCCGGGGGCGGAAGTTTCCGCCCAGCAGTGTGTTATGATAAACAAAAGAGCCCATGCCCTGCGCGATTTAGCGCAGGACAAGGGAGCGCATCGTAGCATGAGATGCTCCGATGCTAGCCTCAGGAGGGCTGTCTGGTTGAAAATAAGGTTATATCCGGGTTCAGCTCTGAACCCGGACAACCCCTTTAAGAATCAACTACTTCAGGAATGATCAATTATAGGCCTTTCACTTTAGCCTTTTTAAACCAAACATTTATTTAATAGAATGCATGTTGTGTTTTGTTCAGCTCTTTAATAGCAGATTAAGAAGCATCATTTCTACCTTTATTTTTAAGATAACATTTAGTGCTATTATACATCCATTATGTTAAGTGTGCAATTGGCTGCTAAGTAGCAAAACTTTGACAGTATCTAGACCATTCAAGACATTGACTGACTATAGGGTTGTATATGGGTATGCATGTTAGCCATTTGTCTTGTCATCTATTACTGCATAGAAGTTTTCACAATGATGTTTTGCATCTTGTATTTAAAATACACAAACATTCCCTGACTGAAGAGCTTAATGCCCTTTCAATTTGTTTTCCATTTGTTTATATTGTAAAGGCAGTAAAATATATCTGCATCCAAAGGCAGTTGGCTAGGTTATGATGTCTGCATCATTGAAACTTGTTATCTTCAATCTCAGGTCCCTTGGAGTTGTTTACGATTGTACAGTAAGCACCAATCGTGGCCAAGCGGAGCCCCTTGTGGGCCCTTACCTGCCTGATAAAGCCTGACAAACAGCTCGTTACCACTTAATTAGGCAGGTGAAAATTTACCACCCACTAGACACAAGGCTGAAATGGTCTCCCGTCGTCAGCTTTGTAGAAGAGTTGTGAGGCAGGTCTGCTCAGCTTTAATTACCTTTAAATCTGCTGAAATGCAAACTTAAATAGCAAATTAGTTCCTGCTGAAGAACTGTAAGCAATCCTGTATCATCCAAAGCCCCCAGGGTGCACCAAGCCAAAACACCTTCATATACAGAGAGAACAGTATTGGCGCTACAGTACTGCAACTGAGCAGTAAATAGAACTCATGCACATGGGTTAGTATGGCCACAAGCTTCTATAGCATCTGCTGCAATATTCGAGTGTGATCGCTGAGCTAACATTATAGGACACAAAATTATATTATGTGTCAGTATTTTCTAAATATTTCTAATCCCAATGTTCATAACCTTCATAACGTCCAGTGATCAGGAGAATTATGTACAGCATGTCACATTTATTGTCCAAATACATAGCATCAAGACCAGGATAAAGGGTAGACAGGTACTCAACCATATAGGGCTTGTTTATGTGGTTGCATTTACAGTCTAGAGAAAAAAAAAATCCAGCTCATCAAGGTCCTGGGAAGGGATGCATGGAGGGTGTGGAGCAACACCAATATAATGTAGAAAGGAAAAGATTCCAGCATAAAACTGAATGGGCTCTTTATTGACTCAAATAAAAGCCATGTGTGTCAACCCAATCACTTGATAGTCATAGCTTAAAGTTGTAAAAAACACAACGTAATTTTTACAAAGTAGCAGATAATTGACATCCCCCCAAAAAAATCACATGGTGCAATAGATAGTATAGGCGTGTGGTTAAAAGCAATCAAGATTAGTAAGTAAATTAGGGAGATGTCTAGTTATTAAACAATATACTATTAGAAGAAATAAACATATTATACCAAATATTATGATTTAGGGAACATCAATAAAGGAGAATTAGATCTTGCTTTCCATTTAAACTATATGTAACCCTTAAACTTGACATAACTATCCAATACTAGTAGATAGCCCATCCCAGGACAGTGACTCTAGTAGAAAATGTATCCATTTAAGGGCAGAGTTCTTGTTCTAGGGCAACAACTGAAATCTATATTTATAGAAATATCCATGCTCACGAAAATGACTTAGTGGAATTAGGAATAATAGTTGTAATGCAAAGTCATCAGCTATTTAGAATATTTTAAAATACCTAGGACAAACCAACATGGAAGTCCCTTTTTGTGTCGCCCCACTGGCCTACTGTCATAGACACTGGTGATATTTTTCTTAAGCGTCCACAGCCTTTTATTTAATTTTTAGCGCATGTAATTAAAATATTTCCAGATAAACAACATTCTGTCACCATTCTTTACTAATCTTCTCTGCAAAAGAGAATCCTAAACCTTTACTTTTACATCTGTTCTTCTTCTTTCTCTTAAGAAGGCAAAGTACAATTGTCCGTGGCCAAATGCTGGCTCCGGCAAATAAATTCCAACACAATCAACAGTTTGACCTTGTGATTTATTAAAGGAAGTTTCTGAGACTTTTTAATCATCTGGATAGGTCATCAATATCTGATCAGTAATGGTCCAACACCAGGGACCCCCGCCAATCAGCTGGGGCCTGGTGCGCCTGTGAGTGCCGCTGCCTTCTCCCAGCTTACCAAGCACAGTGCTGTACATTTTACAGCACTGTGTTTGGTATCACAGCTCTGCCCCATTCATTGGATTTGGACTGAGCTGTGCCTTGGCCAAGTGAGGTCCCTAGCTTAGGCAATGCTGTAATAAGGCTGTGGGAATCACAGAAGCGCTGGGGCCTTTTCAAACTGTTGATTGTTGGGTGTTGGAATGGGAAAAAAAAAACATTGACATATTTGGCATTGCCGCATCTGCAACGACCGACTCTATAAAAATATCACATGATCTACTTCATTTAGTGAACGCTGTAAAAGAAAAATAAATAAACATTACGCCAAAACAGCTTTTTTTGTCAGCTCACCTCCCCTAAAGCATAATACCAAGTCATCAAAAAGTCTTATGTACCCAAAAATGATAAAACTACAGTCTGTCTTGCAAAAGACAAGCCTCAGACATCTACATTGGCAGAAAAATTTTAATGTTATGGATGTTAGTATATGGCAATGCCAAATATAACAGATTTTTTATAAAAAGGGATTCTATTATGCAAACGTAGTAAAACATTAAAAAGCTATAGTGAATTTTCCAAATTTTCTGTAAACATATTGACTCAAATTTACCATTGAAAGGATATACAATAAAAAAAGAAAGACTTGGATAAGTAAAAGCATTCCAATGTTATTACGACATAAAGTGACACGTCAAATTATCTAAATTATGCTTGTTCAGGAAGGGGTAAATGGCCTGGTCTGGAAGTAGCTAAAATGTGTCCCAGATATAGGAGTTGGACATTGGCAAGGTCCCCCTCTTGATTGACAGAGCTAGACCAAGTTGAAGTCGTACTCTAGCTCTGTCAATCAAAGGGAAAGGGTGAGTTTAGACATTGGTAGGCATCACACATGGGTGCTCATACTAAAAAAAAAAAACGCCTCCTGGTGCTCGAAATTGCCTGCCAGTAAAGGAATAAAAGTACAATTTTATCAACAACCGTGGCGCCGACAGTGAAGACAAAGGTATTATTTAAGACTGCAGGATCACCTCTACCAGGCTATGTGCCTGGTTTAATAGGGGTGATCTGGTGACAGAGACACTTTAACCCCATGAAACACATTTGGGATGGACTAGAATGATGATTGCGAGCTAGGTCCTTTTGTCCAACATCGGTGTCTAACTTCACAAATGTTCTTCTAGATGAATCTGTAAAGATTCACACAGATACACTCAACAATCTTTTAGAAAGCCTTTCCCAGAAGTGAACAAGCTGTTTTAGCCTTGTTGCACAGTAGTGTTAGAACTTCATACGCAGCAGTTTTCTTTCAGCCGATTCTTGGCATATTTGCCGGAATGCAGCCAGATCTTCGCCGATCCCCATTAAAGTGAATTGGGCCAGACGGAGCCTTTACAAACCTCTGGAAATGCAGGAGTGCACAGAGGTCTGGAAGGCTGGTCCCTGCCAGAACAGCCTGCCGGATCTCTAACGCTAGTGTGCATGTAGCTGAAAACGGAGGAACAACACCATATTAATGCCTATGGATTTATAATGGGATCTCATAAAAGTTCCTGTATGTGTAGTTGTCCCAGATCTTTTACTCAAATAGTATACATTCCCGTAGTGTGGACTTTAGAACAAAATAATTTTTATTAGAATCTTCAAAGAAATTTCTATATAACATACCGAAAATTGAATGTTTCACACGTAATATTACTTCATATCACATGAGGTGAGAACACATAATCTACATTTCAAATATAATTAATGATGCATGTATCAGAATAAATTGCAGTAAAATAAAAGAAACATATACACAAAAGTGCCTTCTTAAATCTTTGTTAACTTTAACATTAAATGAATAAAGAAAAGTGAATCTTTATTACATATACATTGAGAACATATCTTTAATTACATGTATCACTAATCTTTCCTCCGTAGTGTGGACTTTAGAAATGACTTAAAGGCAAATCCCTACCCTTTTCCAGTTTTTACTAACCTTTCTAGACAAGCTGTACTCCTGTAAGTAAAATGCGCATTTATAGCTATCCTCTACGCATGTCTCATCTCCCATATTTTTCCACAGACATTAATTCCAGTTCACCAACTTTATTGGTCAGGCTTCTGGTATTAGTATATATGTAATTAATTTTTTTTATTTTTATTATTTTATTTTAGATTTATCCTTGTTTACTGTTCTAACCCCTCCTTCCATTTCACCATCAGTTTCATTAATTAGCCCCAGATCACTATCTTCCCCTTATAATATAAGACTCCACCAAGTCTTTAGTTTAAATACTTCTCCAACCTTCTAACCATCCTTTCCCCAAGCACAGCTGTACCTTTTTCATCGAGGTGCACCCACCCCTACCATAGAGTCTATACCTGACAGAAAAGTCAGCCAAGTTTTTCAGGAACCCAAACCTCCTTCCTATACCAGTTCTTTAGCCACTTGTTAACCTCCCTAATCTCCCGCTGTCTTTATGGTGTGGCTTGTGGTGCAGGTAGTATCTCAGAAAATACTACATTTGAGGTCCTTGCTCTGAGTTTGCGACCTAAATCTCTGAAATTATTTTAAGGATCTTCCACATACCTCTAACTTTGTCATTGGTGCGAATGTTCACCATGACTACTGAGTCTTCGCCAGTCCCTCCCAGTGATCTATCAACCCGATCTGCGATGTGTCGAACTCCCCAGCCCCTCTCAGTGATCTGTCAATCCAATCCATAATATGTCAAGCAATTTCTGTCTTCTTCTGCATTCAGCATTTTTAGACTGAGGTCACACTTCAGTTATTTTGTCAGTTATTTCCATTAGTCACTGTGAGCCAAAACCTGGTGCGGGTCAAAAACACAGAACAGGTGCAGATCTTTCCATTATACATTATCTCTGAGTAGGCTTCACTACTGGTTTTGGCTCACAATAAGGGTCCATTCACACAACCGTGTGTGTTTTTTCAGATCCGCGGATCTGCGAAACATTGACAGCGGCAATGTGTGTTCCGCATTTTGTGGACCCCACATTGCTGCACTAATAGAACATTACCAATTCTTGTCCACAATTGCGGACAAGAATAGACCATGTTCTATTTTTTTCGGGAACGGAATTGCGCATCCGGAAGTGCGGGTCCGCAATTACATATCCCGGCAGCACATCGTGCTTCCCCATAGAAATTAATGGGTCAGCAATTTCGTTCCGCATTTTGCAGACGTGTGAATGAAGCCTAACTGATAGAAATGACTGACCAAATGAGCGAAGTGTGAACTTGGCCTTAGTTATTTCACCTAATACATGCAAATACACAGTCACATTATTATGACGACTTCTTTCTTTTGACGTTAGCATTGTGTAACTCATGAAGAATGTTATGTGTCGTGAGCTGGCTTGGTGGGTATATAAGGTGGGTGAGAGGCTTTATACACACATATCCCTTGTTGCTGTCATGGTTAAAGGGTGCTATTTATCAGAGTTTCAAAATGGGATGAATTTTGGCTTTAGGGCCAAGGATGGCAGTATTTCTATAACTGTGCAGTTTGTGAACTGTTCACGTGCTGCTGTGGTGAAGGTGTATCGTGAGAGGATAAATGGCACCATTGTGAATAAGTGACATGGAAAATGCATCAAAATCGCATTGCAAAATACACGTGTTTGAGGGGTTTGTATATGTGAATTTTTTTATGCATTCTTTTGAAATGCATTTTTAAAAACCAACATGTATGCCTAGCCTGACAATGTTTTTCCCTCCCAGATACAGCGGTGACAATTAAAAATAGAATCACCTGTGGAAAAATGTGGCTTGCTTAGGCTACTTTCACACTTGCGTTGTTAATTCCGGTATCGAGATCTGGCAGAGGATTTCAATACCGCAATATGCAGTTTGATTTTGCACATCAGGATGCATCCGTTCTGTTAGGATGTGTGAAATCAAAATGGAAAAAAACAGATCCGTCACTACATACATTGAAAGTCAATGGGTGATGGATCCGTTTTTTTAGGCTCCAAAAAAACCGGATCCGTCACCATTGACTTGCATTGTTTTCAGTGCTGGATCTGCTTTTCCCGTTTTTTTATGACCAGACAAAAAAAACGCAGCTTACAGCGGTTTTGTGTCCAGTCACAAAACGCAATGCTGCCAGAACGGAAGACATCCTGATGTATAGAGAACGGATCTCTTTCCATTCAGAATGCATGGGGACAACATGGAACCGTTTTTTTTTTTCTGGAAAACAACAGCATAAGTGTGAAAGTAGCCTTAGTATTTTGGTATACTGTATGTCAGTTGCTGTATGTGATTCCAATATAGCCAGGCTTTTATTACTCATTTGCAGTCTCTAATAAGTGAATGTTGTATGCAGAATGTATATTTTCGACATGATCATTGGTGGACAGTATTAATTCTATAAAATGATATCCAGCCAAGCCATAATAGTTTTCATAAACTGTAGTTTGGGGGATTTACCTGAAAGTGGCCTTCACCATATCCTGCTTCTATGGAAGAATCTGACAGTGATGATTTTATAATGCAATTACCAATCTTAAGTACGCACCTCACTTGTCAATGTCGGCAACCAAGTGTTGAAATCCTGACCCCCTCTTTCCTTACATCCTTACACACACCACACATTGTAATGAATAGCTTCATAAAAGGAAAATATTTTAATTACATTTTAGTTTGGGGCTCGTTATAGGCAAGAGGAGCTAAATTGAATAATGCAATCCCGGTAATAATTATGTGTAAATGAGCACGTTTAAATGATATTTTACAGCTTCTTTTTAAAATTACAGCTAGAGGCAGTACAATGATAGACACACAAAGGCCGCACTGAAATTATCATAAACTATTAGCTTGTTTGCAAAGGGTTTTATGTTAATCTTCCAGTACTTAAAGCACTCTGCAATTAACATATCAGGGGGAGATGCCTCCGAGTGTTCAGATAAAAAGCTATCCACATTAAGAAAATCAAAGCAAGAAGGGGTCACCCCCTCCCCATCATACAAACACATATACATACACGCACACATACAGCTTTCTGTTATTAGTTAAAGACTTGTAATGATGTGTTATCTAATCAAGGTTATAATTAAAGCTTTTCTCTATTAGAAATGACAGGCAATGTTGTAGTGACTCCAGCTGTATAATTGTGGGGGAATTAGGTGGTCATACTGTTTTTTTGAAAGTACTATAGCTATTTGAGAAATGTAGATATTAGCCTTCTAGAGTTTGGCAGCCATGATACATGTGAAGTCTATTCATTAAGTTATGAATATTAATAAGTATCTCTGCAACTTGGCTGTGTTTGTTGGAGAGCTTATTGAACATTAAAAAAACTGAAAAAAAGGTTTCATATAAAAACCTATGGTTGATGTTTTCACTTGACTGAGAGAGTGGAGAAATAAGCACCATCTCTGTACAGATCTTATCATGCATGAATTATGGCTCTGTACAAGACCATAGACTTCTGTGGAGCCCCACTGTATCTATCTAATCCTTTAAATTTCATACAGGGGTTTCATTTCTCAGATCCAGCAGCAAACAAAATGCGCCATCAGATTCTACACTAGGAATGTATTATCCTCTCAAAGCTCACCTTCAAGAGTAGATTATCTCCAGCATGCAGCACCAAACTGAGCACTTTGCAGCCACTTCCACACACTTTACCATGCGGTTGTGGTCTTAGGCCTCTTTCACACATCAGTGAATCAAGAACATGTGTTGTCCATGTTCTCCGCAGACAGTATACATACCCATTGATTTTAATGTTTGTTTATATACCATTGATTTTCCCCTCACCGAGGATCAGTGGAAAAGCCACAACACATGCACTATTTTGGTCTGTGATGCAGACCAAACAATATGTTCTGTAAATTAATTTTCAGTCTAGCATTTTATGTGGAATACAGATGAACCAAACACGAATCCTTCACGGACATCTTCATGGGTGAACCACTGACCATCTTTTCAAGGACATGTGAAAGGCCTTAGAGCCATTTCTGGCAATATATAATATATCTTATTAATTACATGATATATTTTATTGAGAGAAACACCGTACAACCTTGTGGAGTTACAGAACCTAAAAGAAGGTCATTGCTGTTCATATATAGTTGTATAATTCGTGACCATTACATACAGTACATTGCCAAGACAAATTTACACATGAAACATGTAAAAAGGCTCTAATTAAAAGTGGCAGAGGTGATAAATAAAATACAGTACATCAAGTTACTGTAGAGCTAAAGAAGTATGGTATTACAACCAGCCAAAGCAAGGCTCTTAAATTTGCCAGTGCAGTACCAGTGATGATCCCAAAACACCAATTTATATGAACTACTGTTATAGGAATGTTGACAGATGTATCAACTATTACATACAGCCATAGTAGAGATGAATTTTTCATTTAACTTTTTAGGCCTCTATCATTTATACACCTTGATTCAAAGGTCTGTACTTCAAACATTGCATGTATGCTGTAGTTTGACTTTTCTGTATTTCTTTAAATTCCTTTCATACTGCGTTATTGAAATCTGTCCAGGTTTTGTCACGTATCCTCTTACTGTTTCTTTTCAGGAGTTATTATGGTGTTTTTCTATTAGCATTATTAACACCATCAAGCGTGGGTCTGTAGCTAACATTGTTACCTATGAGCTTTTGAGTCTTGGATTCAAACCCAGCCAAGGGCAGCATCTACGTACAGTTGGTATAACCTTTCCGTGTTTATGTATGTTGATATATCACAAAAAATAAGCATTAATGAACAAATGTTTATGGTGGAGTTGGGAGAAGAACCTGTTGGCTGACAAGCTATCTCATCTATATGGCCACTTCTAAGCTAGAGATAGTGGCAAACAGGTCACCAGTGAGTCACTCCATTGCTGCTACATAACATCAGTTTTCCCAATGGGAACACTAAATATGCACTCATAAACCTTCCAATTAGCATTGGGTAACAATGAGATTGTGTTGTGATTTTACTTTACCTGGTATGTAGCCAATGGTTGCTTTGTAGGTCTTGCCTTACTATGATACTGATTTAACAGTATTCCATAGTAAACCAGTTCAAACTAAGATGCTATTTTACCACTTCATATGTTGTGATCAGTGATGAAGACAGCTCATGAGCTACACTAAGGTTAGAGTTCAGCAATTTGAAGAAGCAGTGTTTTCATCACAGCGTTTGGAGTGGGATACTTCTCTGGCAGGCTATAATTGAGTTGAAATGGACTCAAGAGTAATGATTAATGGAGCATGAGTAGCGAGGTGAGCGAGACAGATTGGAGGAGAGTTCCTTGAACTTTCTGTGGTTGCTAATGAAAGAATGACTAATATAATTAGAGGCCGCTTTATACTGGCTCGTTCTGCATTAAATCTGGAGTGTATTTAAATACAATGGTCCATTACAAGTGGGGCAAGAGGTTAAAGAGAGCTATGCTATGCTGTATCTACACTTGCAAGTGCAACATTGATTAGCACCGGCCTGTGCTCCACATGAACATGCAAATGAAGATGTTTGCCAGAGGGCTGAATGTTTCCATTTGCAAGGTTAATAAATGTTTTATGATTTGTTTTTCTTTCCTTCCTTTTTATGAAATGATAGGTTGAGTATGACTATGCAGAAACCTTTTTAAAGTGTTCTATATAATACGAAAATTGTAGCTTTTTTTTTACAGAGTGTTTTACTGTTGCTTAGAAACCTTGAGTAGTTGACTTATAGCTCCATGAAGGTGTTTTAAATGGATAAGCGCCATATACTGTGCATATCCCCTATTACATTTTTGGTAGGAAGTAATGTGTTAAATTAGGTTACCTGGAGACAAATCTTAAAGCCAGCATGGACATTGCTGGAATCATTTCAGTTTCAGATTTTTTGTCATTGCTAAATCTCCCACCACAGGTCAATTAAGCTCATGGTCTTCTTTTGAAAAATACCCAGAGTAAAGCTTAATTCTACACATCATGTTTGTTTCAAAGCTGACCAGTTGTCACAGATTGTATCTACTTGGGGAGCTTTGTGATCAGTAATTATTTTGTCAGCAACATCTCTGAGACAGGATAAATAAGAAACATAGCAATGGCTTATAAAAAGT
Organism: Bufo gargarizans; assembly: GCF_014858855.1. Classification (NCBI taxonomy): domain Eukaryota; kingdom Metazoa; phylum Chordata; class Amphibia; order Anura; family Bufonidae; genus Bufo; species Bufo gargarizans. The sequence continues at coordinate 202,184,663 of NC_058085.1, read as the reverse complement.
ATCCATTTCCAGAATACAATGAGGGCATTTTTTTGCCCTTAATACAATTTAGTCACCATCTACAGATGTACGGTTGTTCTCCTCATCTTGATTTGTAATACATTATCATAAGTAAACAATGCCAAGAACATTTTAACTGGCTTTTTTGAATGTTTTTCAATGACTTTTGTGTTGTGATATCACTCAGTGACATGGTATCACACTCACATGTATAACTGCTCCATCTAGAGTTCCTGTGTAAAATGTATGAGTTAAAGGTCATCTGACAGCAGATTACTCCTAGATTCTCTGCTTTCTCTGAAACTTCCGCACTCTCTGCGCTTTGATTGATATGGTCAGGCAGTGTAAGGCCTCACCTACATTTCCGTTTTTCACTGACGTTTGGTGCTCGAGCATAACTAGCAGACAGCAAAGTGCTCGGGTGCTCGAGTAGAACACCTCGGGATACTCAAGCACAATGGAAGTCAATGGGAGAACCCGAGCACTAAACCAGGCACTCCCTGCTCTGAAGAGGGGAGGGTGTCTGGTTCATAGGAAAAGGTCAGAAATTAATGGAAACACCACTGAAATGGTTCGGGAACAGCATGGGGAGGATGTCTGGATGCATCTTGGACTCCCAGGTCGCTGCTGGGAACGATGTTGTCCGAGTAGTACGCCACTTTTACAGACTGACAATAATAAGCACCAAACTGAAGGTAAAATAAATTTTAGAGGAAAAATTGTTAGGAAACATTCTTTCCTGTATATTTACTTGTATATAAAGTGCAAGTACTGCTAAAAATTACAAGGTAGAGGCCTCATTTATATTGTGGTACAATTGTTCAGGTAGTGGGACTCCTACACTCATAAAACCTATGTACTAAGGGAAAGAGCACGCCAATACACCCTTTTTTAGACATAAAGGAGGGCATCATACACACCCTTGAAAAATTATGATTGATGGCCTGCTGGTGACCCTCTAAAACATTAGGGGTGAGGGCCTGCTGCCGAGCTGACCATCTAAAAATTAAGGGGTGAGGGTCTGCTGCTGATCTGACCCTCTAAAACATTATGGGTGATCCTCAAAAGCCTGCTGGTGATCCTCAAAAACATTATGGGTGAGGGCCTGCTAGTGACCCTCTAAAACATTATGGGTGAGGGCCCCATGGTGGAAGGGGTGCATGGGAATACAGTATATTCAATACACCATAAAAGCCACATTTACAGTGTGTTTCTTGTGCTCTGGCACAAGAAACACCGTGCCCAGGGACAGATGACTTTTCACTGATATTTAGGATGCGCACATGTTGAACAGGAGGTATAGCGCAATTACTGTCGCTGTCACCACCGGCTAATAAAAAATTACACTGAATAAATGTCACTAATATTTAGGATGCACAAACGTTATACAGGAGGTATAGCGCAAGTAATGTCGCTGTCACCACCGCCTAAAAAAAAACATTACACTGAATTAATGTCACTAATATTTAGGATGGGCAAATGTTATACAGGAGATGTAGCGCAAGTAATGTCGCTGTCACCAGCAGCAAAAAAAATTGACTGAATGTCACTGATATTTCAGATACACAAACGTTACACAGGAGATGAAGCGCAGGTAATGTAACTGTCCGCAGTGGACACCGTCTACAGAAAAAGTACATTGGATGTCACATTTTTAGACTGCGCACACGTTACACAGGAGATGTAGCGCAGATAATGTAGCTGTCTGCAGCAGCGAAAAAAATTGCATTGAATGTCACAGATATTTCGGATGCGCTAAGGTTATACTGGAGATGTAGTGCAGGTAATGTTGCTGCCACCAGCAGCAAAAAAATTATACTGAATGTCACTAATATTTCGGATACGCAAACGTTATACAGTAGATGTAGCGCAGGTAATGTAACACCATCTACGTAAAAAGTACACTGGATGTCACAGATATTTTTAGGCTGCGCACACGTTAGACAGGAGATGTAGCGCAGATAATGTTGCGGTCTGCAGCAGCCAAACAATTGCAAGCTATTTAGCGCAGGTTGCGCTAATGCTACTTTCACACTGGTGTTTTGGCTTTCCGTTTGTGAGATCCTTTCAGGGCTCTCACAAGCGGTCCAAAACGGATCAGTTTTGCCTAATGCATTCTGAATGGAAAATAATCCGCTCAGAATGCATCAGTTTGCCTCAGTTCCGTCTCCATTCCGCTTTGGAGGCGGACACCAAAACACTGCAGTTTTTGGTGGCAAAACTGAGCCAAACGGATCCGTTCTGACACACAATTTAAGTCAATAGGGACAGATCTGTTTTCTATTACACAATCTGGCACAATAGAAAACTGATCCGTCCTCCATTGACTTTCAATGGTGTTGAAGGCTATGTTAAAGATAATACAAAGGGATCCGTTCTGAACGGATGCAGATGTTTGTATTATCTGAACGGATCCATCTGTGCAGATCCATGACGTTTCCGCACCAAACGCGAGTATAAAAGTAGCCTAAAAATATACATTGCTGCCAGATACAACTATAGTCCTTAAAAGGGCTTTTGGGTCTCTAACAAGTTTTAGCAATTTAGCGCAGGTTGCACTAAAGATAAATATTGCTGCCACACACAATAGTCCTTAAAAGGACTTTTGGGTCTATAACAAGTATAAAAACTAAAATATTCTAATTTCACTCCCTACACTTTATCTCCCTTCTGCTCTCCAGCTCTCTCTGACTAAGGGCACATGCACACAACCCTATGGCTATTTGTGTTTTGCGGTCCGTTTTTTTACGGATCCGTTGTTCCATTTTTTTTGTTTCCGTTTCCATTCCTTTTTTCCGTTCCGTTGTTCCGTATGGCATATACAGTATACAGTAATTACATAGAAAAAATTGGGCTTGGCATAAAATATTTTATAGATGGTTCCACAAAAACGGAACGGATACAGAAGACATATGGAGCACATTCCGTATGTGGACAGATTGACTTGATTAGAGCCACGGAACATGATTTGCGGGCAATAATAGGACACGTTCTATCTTTCAACGGAACGTAAAAACGGAAATACGGAAACGGAATACATTCCTTTTTTTTTGCGGAACCATTGAAATTAATGGTTTCATATACGGACCGTATACTTAACACTAAAAACGGCCCGTATACAGAACGCAAAAACTTTTGTGTGAACAAGCCCTATGACTAAGCCGAACACATGTCATCGGGTTCTATATAGCACCCGATGACGCGTTCCAGCCAGCCAATCACTGTAATGCCAGTAGCCAACATGGTTTCGGCATTACAGCGAATGGTAGTTTATTGGCTGCGTAGCAGCTAACAAACGTGCAGGAAGGAGACTCGAGCATTGCCCTCGAGCACACGCGGTATTAGGCCGAATACCACGATGTGCCGAGCATCGCGATGCTCGAGTAAAATTAGTGTTCGGCCGATCATGCTCGCCCAACACTACTGTCCACATTTTCCAGGGACAGAACACATACTCATTGATTTAAATGTTTCTGCTCACATTTCAGTATTTTTTTTACTGACTGTAGGTCAGTAAAAAAATCACTGAGACATGCACTACTTTGATCCATGATGCAGACCAAGCATGCCCATTGAAGTCTATGGGTCTGTGAAAATCACGGACACAACACAAGTGGCATCTGTGGAGATTTTTTAGAAGTAAATTTTCAGCAGAGCAATGTCAGTGAATCATGGATGACACACTGATTGTAAAAATGGACCAACCACGGATCCTTCACGGACATCTTCACAGATGAAACACTGATGCTTTTTCACGGACATCTAACTGACACGGAAATGTGGGCGAAGCCTAAACATCATCACACCTGGTCCTGTCATTCAAAGAGCATAGGGATCGGCATTGCGCCTAGAGACTCTTTAACATTTTTCAAAACATACTTTTTCTCAGCAATGTGGGCACATATGAACAAGGGACCAACACAGATGCCTTCAGCTGCCAAGTGCAAATTCAGCAAGTCAGCCAGTTTCATAGGTACAAATCTGCTGACAGATGCACCTTAAGTATTTTAAATCGGCCAAACATCTACCCCACAACCCGTAAAGTGAAGTGAATTTAAGGGACAATGCACAATTTAATATGCATGTTACTTACCCCCTTATTATATTTTACAGTCCAGTTACACGCAAGGATTTGCCTAATAAATCGCTTGGTGCGGCTAGAAACTCGAACTAAGGACTAAAATTAAAATACACAGCCAATGTGTAATGTGTATGAATGTAAATACATTGATGCACATATTGTAAAATAAAAACATTGAGTTGTGTTGAATATTACATTGTATGCCAATGGATATGTGAACGGAAAAATACAAAAAGTTATGGCTCCAGGAAATATAAATATGCCAGCTGGTGTGGTAACGTCATATGTCACCGCGCATGGTATTTTAGCAGAGATATTCAAGCAAGATAGGGGCTGCCGGCCTGTTGCGAGCAAATGGATCAGGTAAGGCCTCTTTCACACTTGCGTTGTCCGGATCCGGCGTGTACTCCACTTGCCGGAATTACATGCCGGATCCGGAAAAACGTAAGTGTACTGAAAGCATTTGAAGACGGATCCGTCTTCAAAATGCTTTCAGTGTTACTATGGCACCCAGGACGCTATTAAAGTCCTGGTTGCCATAGTAGGAGCGGGGAGCGGGGGAGTGGTATACTTACAGTCTGCGCGGCTCCCGGGGCGCTCCAGAGTGATGTCAGAGCGCCCCATGCGCATGAATGACGTGCCATGCGATCACGTCATCCATGCGCGTGGGGCGTCCTGACGTCACTCTGGAGCGCCCCAGGGAGCCGCACGGACGGTAAGTATGCTGCTCCCCCGCTCCCCGCTACACTTTATCATGACTGCCGGGACTTTAGCGTCCCGGCAGCCATGGTAACCACTCTAAAAAAGCTAAACGTCGGATCCGACAATGCGCCGAAACGACGTTTAGCTTAAGGCCGGATCCGGATCAATGCCTTTCAATGGGCATTCATTCCGGATCCGGCCTTGCGGCAAGTCTTCAGGATTTTTGGCCGGAGCAAAAAGCGCAGCATGCTGCGGTATTTTCTCCGGCCAAAAAACGTTCCGTTCCGGAACTGAAGACATCCTGATGCATCCTGAACGGATTTCACTCCATTCAGAATGCATGGGGATAATCCTGATCAGGATTCTTCCGGCATAGAGCCCCGACGACGGAACTCTATGCTGGAAAAGAACAACGCAAGTGTGAAAGAGCCCTAAGTATTATATATTTTTTTTTACACTATTTCAGTTTAAATCGATTCACGACCGTGAAGCATGAGGAAATTAGGCTTTACAGCTAATTAAATTTATCCAGAATTTATTTATCTTCAATTCACTCATCATTAGTTACTGTATTTTTTGCTCTATAAAACACACCTAGGTTTTAGAGGAGAATAGAGTTGAGCGAACACCTGGATGTTCGGGTTCGAGAAGTTCGGCCGAACTTCCCGGAAATGTTCGGGTTCGGGATCCGAACCCAATCCGAACTTCGTCCCGAACCCAAACCCCATTAAAGTCAATGGGGACCCGAACTTTTCGGTACTAAAAAGGCTGTAAAACAGCCCAGGAAAGGCCTAGAGGGCTGCAAAAGGCAGCAACATGTAGGTAAATCCCCTGCAAACAAATGTGGATAGGGAAATGAATTAAAATAAAAATTAAATAAATAGAAATTAACCAAAATCAATTGGAGAGAGGTCCCATAGCAGAGAATCTGGCTTCACGTCACCCACCACTGGAACAGTCCATTCTCAGATATTTAGGCCCCGGCACCCAGGCAGAGGAGAGAGGTCCCGTAACAGAGAATCTGTCTTCATGTCAGCAGAGAATCAGTCTGCATGTCATAGCAGAGAATCAGGCTTCACGTCAGCCACCACTGCAACAGTCCATTGTCATAAATTTAGGCCCAGCACCCAGGCAGAGGAGAGAGGTCCCGTAACAGACAATCTGGCTTCATGTCAGCAGAGAATCAGTCTTCATGTCATAGCAGAGAATCAGGCTTCACGTCACCCACCACTGCAACAGTCCATTGTCATAAATTTAGGCCCAGCACCCAGGCAGAGGAGAGAGGTCCCGTAACAGACAATCTGGCTTCATGTCAGCAGAGAATCAGTCTTCATATCATAGCAGAGAATCAGGCTTCACGTCACCCAACATTGGAACAGTCCATTGGCATATATTTAGGCCCCGGCACCCAGACAGAGGAGAGGTTCATTCAAATTTGGGTAGCCTCGCAATATAATGGTAAAATGAAAATAAAAATAGGATTGAATGAGGAAGTGCCCTGGAGCACAATAATATATGGTTAAGGGGAGGTAGTTAATGTCTAATCTGGACAAGGGACGGACAGGTCCTGTGGGATCCATGCCTGGTTCATTTTTATGAACGTCAGCTTGTCCACATTGGCTGTAGACAGGCGGCTGCGTTTGTCTGTAATGACACCCCCTGCCATGCTGAATACACGTTCAGACAAAACGCTGGCCGCCGGGCAGGCCAGCACCTCCAAGGCATAAAAGGCTAGCTCTGGCCACGTGGACAATTTAGAGACCCAGTAGTTGAATGGGGCCGAACCATCAGTCAGTACGTGGAGGGGTGTGCACACGTACTGTTCCACCATGTTAGTGAAATGTTGCCTCCTGCTAACACGTTGCGTATCAGGTGGTGGTGCAGTTAGCTGTGGCGTGTTGACAAAACTTCTCTGCCATGCTAACCCTGCCCTCAGAGGAGCTGGCCGTGACACAGCTGCCTTGGCGACCTCTTGCTCCTCCTCTGCATTGGCCTTGGGCTTCCACTTGTTCCCCTGTGACATTTGGGAATTCTCTCAGTAGCGCGTCTACCAACGTGCGCTTGTACTCGCGCATCTTCCTATCACACTCCAGTGCAGGAAGTAAGGTGGGCACATTGTCTTTGTAGCGTGGATCCAGCAGGGTGGCAACCCAGTAGTCCGCACACGTTAAAATGTGGGCAACTCTGCTGTCGTTGCGCAGGCACTGCAGCATGTAGTCGCTCATGTGTGCCAGGCTGCCCAGGGGTAAGGACAAGCTGTCCTCTGTGGGAGGCGTATCGTCATCGTCCTGCCTTTCCCCCCAGCCACGCACCAGTGATGGACCCGAGCTGCGTTGGGTGCCACCCCGCTGTGACCATGCTCCATCCTCATCCTCCTCCACCTCCTCCTCATCCTCGTCCTCCTCGTCCTCCAGTAGTGGGCCCTGGCTGGCCACATTTGTACCTGGCCTCTGCTGTTGCCAAAAACCTCCCTCTGAGTCACTTCGAAGAGACTGGCCTGAAAGTGCTAAAAATGACCCCTCTTCCTCCTCCTCCTCCTCCTCCTGGGCCACCTCCTCTTCCATCATCACCCTAAGTGTTTTCTCAAGGAGACATAGAAGTGGTATTGTAACGCTGATAACGGCGTCATCGCCACTGGCCATGTTGGTGGAGTACTCGAAACAACGCAACAGGGCACACAGGTCTCGCATGGAGGCCCAGTCATTGGTGGTGAAGTGGTGCTGTTCTGTAGTGCGACTGACCCGTGCGTGCTGCAGCTGAAACTCCACTATGGCCTGCTGCTGCTCGCACAGTCTGTCCAGCATGTGCAAGGTGGAGTTCCACCTGGTGGGCACGTCGCATATGAGGCGGTGAGCGGGAAGGCCGAAGTTACGCTGTAGCGCAGACAGGCGAGCAGCAGCAGGATGTGAACGCTGGAAGTGCGAACAGACGGCCCGCACTTTATGCAGCAGCTCTGACATGTCGGGGTAGTTGTGAATGAACTTCTGCACCACCAAATTCAGCACATGCGCCAAGCAAGGGATGTGCGTCAAACTGGCTAGTCCCAGAGCTGCAACGAGATTTCGCCCATTATCACACACCACCAGGCCGGGCTTGAGGCTCACCGGCAGCAACCACTCGTCGGTCTGTTGTTCTATACCCTGCCACAATTCCTGTGCGGTGTGGGGCCTGTCCCCCAAACATATGAGTTTCCGAATGGCCTGCTGACGTTTACCCCGGGCTGTGCTGAAGTTGGTGGTGAAGGTGTGTGGCTGACTAGATGAGCAGGTGGAAGAAGAGGAGGAGGAAGTAGAGTAGAAGGAGGTGGCAACAGGAGGCAAAGAATGTTGCCCTGCGATCCTTGGCGGCGGAAGGACGTGCGCCAAACAGCTCTCCACCTGGGGCCCAGCTGCCACTACATTTACCCAGTGTGCAGTTAGGGAGATATAGCGTCCCTGGCCGTGCTTACTGGTCCACGTATCTGTGGTTAGGTGGACCTTGCCACAGATGGCGTTGCACAGTGCACACTTGATTTTATCGGATACTTGGTTGTGCAGGGAAGGCACGGCTCTCTTGGAGAAGTAGTGGCGGCTGGGAACAACATACTGTGGGACAGCAAGCGACATGAGCTGTTTGAAGCTGTCTGTGTCCACCAGCCTAAATGACAGCATTTCATAGGCCAGTAGTTTAGAAATGCTGGCATTCAGGGCCAGGGATCGAGGGTGGCTAGGTGGGAATTTACGCTTTCTCTCAAATGTTTGTGAGATGGAGAGCTGAACGCTGCCGTGTGACATGGTTGAGATGCTTGGTGACGGAGGTGGTGGTGGTGTTGGTGGTACATCCCCTGTTTGCTGGGCGGCAGGTGCCAACGTTCCTCCAGAGGCGGAGGAAGAGGCCGAGGCGGCAGCAGCAGAAGAGGCCGAGGCGGCAGCAGCAGAAGAGGTAGCAGGGGGAGCCTGAGTGACTTCCTTGGTTTTAAGGTGTTTACTCCACTGCAGTTCATGCTTTGCATGCAGGTGCCTGGTCATGCAGGTTGTGCTCAGGTTCAGAACGTTAATGCCTCGCTTCAGGCTCTGATGGCACAGAGTGCAAACCACTCGGGTCTTGTCGTCAGCACATTGTTTGAAGAAGTGCCATGCCAGGGAACTCCTTGAAGCTGCCTTTGGGGTGCTCGGTCCCAGATGGCGGCGGTCAGTAGCAGGCGGAGTCTCTTGGCGGCGGGTGTTCTGCTTTTGCCCACTGCTCCCTCTTTTGCTACGCTGTTGGCTCGGTCTCACCACTGCCTCTTCCTCCGAACTGTGAAAGTCAGTGGCACGACCTTCATTCCATGTGGGGTCTAGGACCTCATTGTCCCCTGCATCGTCTTCCACCTAGTCTTGATCCCTGACCTCCTGTTCAGTCTGCACACTGCAGAAAGATGCAGCAGTTGGCACCTGTGTTTCGTCATCATCAGAGACATGCTGAGGTGGTATTCCCATGTCCTTATCATCAGGAAACATAAGTGGTTGTGCGTCAGTGCATTCTATGTCTTTCACCGCTGGGGAAGGGCTAGGTGGATGCCCTTGGGAAACCCTGCCAGCGGAGTCTTCAAACAGCATAAGAGACTGCTGCATAACTTGAGGCTCAGACAGTTTCCCTGGTATGCATGGGGGTGATGTGACAGACTGATGGGGTTGGTTTTCAGGCGCCATCTGTGCCCTTTCTGCAGAAGACTGGGTGGGAGATAATGTGAACGTGCTGGATCCACTGTCGGCCACCCAATTGACTAATGCCTGTACCTGCTCAGGCCTTATGTCACGAGGGTGTCAAGAGCCACGTCTGACTCCGTTACACCCGGGGTCAGGAAGTCGCAGCGGGTGGCTGCGCGCTCTATGTCTAAAGATCACGTTGTTTCTTAGTGATTGTTTTCTGTGTTTGCCTTGCAATCCTTTTTGTCTCACTCAGGGATCCGTAGCTTCTCCTCCTCAGCTGTTTCTTGTCTGCCACTCCCAACCTCCTTATATTCTCCTCTCACACTTCTCTAGTTGCCAGTTATAGAGCTTCCTGCCTGGACTTCTATACTGTCCCACTGGAGCTGTGAATCCTGGTTGTTGTTCCAGAGTGCTACCCTCCGGATCCCTGTTGGGCTTTTTGTTGTCTCCTGTTGTCGCCCACCTGGGATTATATGTTGAGTCTGTATTGTCTGTCCTCCCCTTGGTGTTTTCCTTTAGAGCTAGTGGTGCGGACTAGTGTTCCCACCGCCCTGTTCACTATCTAGGGCTCATCTTAGGGAAAGCCAGGGTTTTAGGCACGTGATCGGCGTACGGGTGAGGAACCCGTCTAGGGACGTCAGGGCAGCCAGGTGCCAGCCGCAAGGTGAGTCAGGGGTCACCACCTTCCCTCTCACTTGGGCAGGGCCTTCCTCTTTCCCTCCCTCTGTGTCACGTATGTGATAGTCACGCCGATCGTGATATTATAACTGGCCCTTATTTTTTGGGAGAGAAAAAAAAAAAAAATTATTTCTCTCTACTTAGAAACCAATATGGATCCTATTGCTGCTTTGGCAAAACAGCTTCAAGGCCTGTCTTTGGAGGTGGCAGGATTGAAGGCGTCTGTCCTCCAACAACAGCAGCAAATGCAGCAGACCGCAAGCCCAGCGGTTGCTATGGGTAACCAGGTTGTTACAGAACCCAAGGTTGTTCTTCCTGACAGATTTTCTGGGGGAAGGGACAAATTTGTGACGTTCCGTGAGGCCTGCAAATTATATTTTAAGCTGCGCCCTTACTCCTCAGGTAATGAAGAACAGCGGGTGGGGATTGCTTCAGGGGGACCCGCAATCCTGGGCGTTCTCGTTACCCCCTGGTTCCCAGGCTCTCCGGTCAGTGGAGGGATTTTTTTGGGGCTTTGGGTCTCATATATGATGACCCTGACCGAGTCGCCCTGGCTGAGTCGAAGTTACGGAGACTCCTACAGGGAGATCGGCCAGCAGAGGAATATTGCTCAGAGTTCCGTAGGTGGGCTACGGATACTCAGTGGAACGACCCGGCTCTCAGGAGTCAGTTCTGCTCTGGGTTATCTGAAAGGGTTAAGGATGCGCTGGCGCTGTATGAGACCCCCCTTTCCCTTGATGCTGTTATGTCCCTCTCTATCAGAATAGATAGACGTCTTAGGGAGAGATCGAAAATTCCTGAGCAATTGGTAACCTCTCCCAAGCAGCAGTTAGTCTGTACTGACTTAGATGAGCCTATGCAGCTAGGAGGAACTTCTCGTCAGGTCCGTCCTCCTGAGGTTCGCCGTAGGTGGGGGGCTTGTTTTTTCTGTGGGGGGAGGGGTCATTTCATTAATGTCTGTCCCTCCTTTCTCAAAAACAAAAGACCGTCGGAAAACTACTAACCCCAGGCTGTGCGGAGGATGTCAGCCGGGGGGTATACGTTTCCTCCATACGAACATCTCAATTTGTGTTGCCAGCGGTTATTGTTTTTGGTGTTAAGACGGAGTCTATTTCTTTTTTTCTAGACAGTGGAGCAGGGGTAAATTTGATAGATGCCCATTTTGCCCGCACTATGGGTTTGTCTCTGTACGCTGCAGAGACCTATTCCCATATTCGCTATTGATTCTGCTCCTCTGTCTCAGAGAAACCTCACTCACATTGTCCATAACTTACACCTTCGGGTAGGGGACCACCATAATGAGTGTCTTTCATGTTACGTTCTGGAGGGCCTTCCCTCTCCTGTGGTATTGGGTCTTCCCTGGTTGGTAGCGCACAATCCAGTGGTGGATTGGCAGGCCAGGGAGATATTGGAGTGGAGTGAGCATTGCAGAGAGAATTGCTTAAATAACAATTGCTTAATCGCCTCCATAGCTTCCCTACCTACATTTATTTCGGACTTTGAGGACGTTTTTTCTGAAAAGGGTTCTCAGAAGCTACCACCTCATCGTCCTTATGATTGCCCGGTTAACCTGATTCCCGGTGCAAAATTACCCAAGTCCAGGTTGTATAATCTTTCGGGTCCCGAGAGACAAGCCATGAAAGATTATATCTCCAAGAGTCTGGCTAAGGGACACATCAGACCCTCTTCTTCACCCGTGGCTGCAGGGTTTTTCTTTGTTAAAAAGAAAGATGGGGGCCTGCGTCCTTGCCTAGATTTCCGTGAGCTAAACCGGATAACCATCCGAGACCCATACCCTCTTCCTCTCATTCCTGACCTTTTTAATCAGATTGCGGGTGCTAGGTGGTTCTCCAAACTTGATCTTAGGGGGGCCTACAATCTGATTCGTATCAAGGAAGGGGATGAGTGGAAGACAACTTTTAACACCCCTGAGGGGCATTATGAAAATTTAGTCATGCCTTTCGGTCTGACCAATGCCCCTGCTGTCTTCCAACATTTCGTTAATGATATTTTTAGTCATCTCATCGGCAGGTTTGTAGTCATATACCTAGATGATATCTTAATTTATTCGGCTGATCTGAAAACACATGAAGTACATGTCAGGCAAGTACTGCAGGTCCTACGGACGAATAAATTATATGCGAAAATTGAAAAATGTGTCTTCGCCGTTCAGGAAATACAGTTCCTGGGATATCTATTATCTGCTTCAGGTTTCCGTATGGATCCTAGGAAGGTCCAGGCAATTTTAGATTGGGATCTTCCTGAGAACCTTAAAGCTCTACAACGGTTTTTGGGTTTCACAAATTTCTATAGAAAGTTCATTAAAAATTATTCAGTGATCGTTAAACCCCTTACTGACATGACTAGGAAGGGGACTGATTTTTCTAAATGGTCTGATGCCGCTAAAATTGCATTTTCCTCTCTAAAAGAGAGATTTACCTCGGCACCTGTTCTAATTCAACATGATGTCTCCCAGCCTTTTATTGTTGAAGTAGATGCGTCAGAGGTGGGAGTGGGGGCTGTATTGTCTCAGGGTCCGTCTCCTGGCAAATGGCGTCCTTGCGCTTTCTTTTCCAAAAAGTTATCTACTGCAGAAAAGAACTATGATATTGGAAATAGGGAACTGTTGGCAATTAAACTGGCGTTTGAAGAGTGGCGTCACTTCTTAGAGGGAGCAATCCACCCCGTCACGGTGATTACGGATCACAAAAACCTTCTGTACCTAGAATCGGCTAAGCGTCTCACCCCTAGACAAGCTAGGTGGTCGCTATTCTTTACCAGATTTAACTTTGTAATCACCTATCGTCCTCGGGCAAAAAATACCAAGGCAGACGCATTATCTCATAGTTTCCCTGTAGGGGGTAATGTTAGTGATCCGGTACCTATTTTACAAAGAGGAGTGGTTGTCTCTGCTGTACACTCTGTTCTAGAGGGAAAGGTGTTAGAGGCCCAGGGGGACGCCCCGGCCTCTTGCCCCTCAGAGAAATTGTTTGTACCGTTAAACCTGCGTCTTGAATTATTAAAGGAACATCATAATTCGGCACTTGCTGGGCACCCGGGTAGTAAAGCAACCTTGGAGCTATTGTCTCGTCGTTTTTGGTGGCCAAGGTTGCGTCAGGATGTAATGGATTTCGTGTCTACTTGTTCTACTTGTGCACGCGCGAAAGTCTCTCATACACGTCCAGCAGGGTCTTTATTGCCACTTTTCATCCCCAATAGGCCATGGACACATCTGTCAATGGATTTCATCACTGACTTACCGTTGTCTGCGGGTAAAACAGTTATCTTGGTAGTAGTAGACAGGTTTAGCAAAATGGTACACTTTATTGCGCTACCCGCACTTCCTAATGCTAAGACTCTTGCTCAGGTGTTTATCAGTGAAATCGTGAAGCTTCACGGGGTCCCTTCCGATGTGGTTTCGGATCGGGGAACCCAGTTTATTTCTAAGTTTTGGAAAGCTTTTTGTTCCCGTTTGGGGGTACACTTGTCCTTTTCCTGAGCTTTCCATCCTCAGTCGAATGGACAGACTGAGCGTACCAACCAAAACCTAGAAACATATTTAAGGTGTTTTGTGTCTGAAAACCAAGAGGTGTGGTCATCATATTTACCGTTAGCCGAGTTTGCCATAAATAATCGCTGTCAGGAATCCACTGGCAAGTCACCATTTCTTGGTGCATACGGTTTTCATCCCCAATTTTGTACTTTCAAAGAGGGGGGGTCTTCTGGGGTTCCCGAAGAGGAACGGTTTTCTTCATCTCTTTCATCGGTATGGCAGAAGGTGCAAGCTAACTTGAAAAATATGAGTGGTAAATATAAATGCATGGCCGATAAGAAACGGTCGCCAGGTCCGGACCTAGGAGTGAATGACTATGTGTGGTTGTCTACTAGGAATATTAAGTTGAAGGTTCCCTCTTGGAAACTGGGCCCTAGGTTCATTGGTCCTTATAAAATAGTAGCCGTCATTAACCCTGTGGCTTTTCGCCTGGAGCTACCTCAGACTTTTAAGATCCATAACGTCTTCCATAAGTCGTTACTCAAGAAGTATGTTCCACCTCTAGAACCATCACCGCTGCCACCTCCTCCTGTTATTGTGGATGGTAATCTGGAGTTTCAAATATCCAGAATTGTTGATTCTCGTCGGGTCCGCCGCTCTCTTCAGTATCTGGTGCATTGGAGGGGTTACGGTCCCGAGGAAAGAATGTGGGTTCCAGCGTCAGAGGTAAACGCCAACAGGTTAATTCAGGCTTTCCATGCCTCTCATCCTGAGAGACCTGGTCCTGAGTGTCCGGAGGCCCCTCGTGAAAGGGGGGGTACTGTCACGAGGGTGTCAAGAGCCACGTCTGACTCCGTTACACCCGGGGTCAGGAAGTCGCAGCGGGTGGCTGCGCGCTCTATGTCTAAAGATCACGTTGTTTCTTAGTGATTGTTTTCTGTGTTTGCCTTGCAATCCTTTTTGTCTCACTCAGGGATCCGTAGCTTCTCCTCCTCAGCTGTTTCTTGTCTGCCACTCCCAACCTCCTTATATTCTCCTCTCACACTTCTCTAGTTGCCAGTTATAGAGCTTCCTGCCTGGACTTCTATACTGTCCCACTGGAGCTGTGAATCCTGGTTGTTGTTCCAGAGTGCTACCCTCCGGATCCCTGTTGGGCTTTTTGTTGTCTCCTGTTGTCGCCCACCTGGGATTATATGTTGAGTCTGTATTGTCTGTCCTCCCCTTGGTGTTTTCCTTTAGAGCTAGTGGTGCGGACTAGTGTTCCCACCGCCCTGTTCACTATCTAGGGCTCATCTTAGGGAAAGCCAGGGTTTTAGGCACGTGATCGGCGTACGGGTGAGGAACCCGTCTAGGGACGTCAGGGCAGCCAGGTGCCAGCCGCAAGGTGAGTCAGGGGTCACCACCTTCCCTCTCACTTGGGCAGGGCCTTCCTCTTTCCCTCCCTCTGTGTCACGTATGTTATAGTCACGCCGATCGTGATACCTTACCATCCTTAGAACGGCATTGGGCCCCACCATATATCGCTGTAAATTCTGGTGGCTACTGGGACCTGAGGTAGTTGGTACACTAGGACGTGTGGATGTGGCAGAACGGCCACGTCCTCTCCCAGCACCAGAGGGTCCACTAACACCACCACGACCATGTCCACGTCCGCGTCCCTTACTAGATGTTTCCCTCATTGTTATCGTTCACCACAACAACAAAAATATTATTTGGCCCAATGTATTGTATTCAAATTCAGCTGAATATAAATTTGAGGCCTAGTATTTAGGCGCTGGGTGACCGGTATAGATTTACTGACAGAATTAGACTTGGAAATGCACAGTAGCGTGTGTGTGAAGTTATTCTGAATGACCCTATGTGCACCTTGAATATTATATACCCTTTTAGGGATAGATTTCAAATAGCTCTGATACAGCAGAAACCACTAAATTAGGAAATTGCTAAATTGGGAATTGTTTTTCAACCCAGAACAAAAAATGTGCTTTGACGGACACTAAATAACTTGCCCAGCCAGAACAGTACAGCGGTAACGACAGATTTAGCGGGATATAAATTTGAGGCCTAGTATTTAGGCGCTGGGTGACCGGTATGGATTTACTGACAGAATTAAACTTGGAAATGCACAGTAGCGTGTGTGTGAAGTTATTCTGAATGACCCTATGTGCACCTTGAATATTATATACCCTTTTAGGGATAGATTTCAAATAGCTCTGATACAGCAGAAACCACTAAATTATGAAATTGCTAAATTGGGAATTGTATTTCAACCCAGAACAAAAAATGTGCTTTGACGGACACTAAATAACTTGCCCAGCCAGAACAGTACAGCGGTAACGACAGATTTAGCGGGATATAAATTTGAGGCCTAGTATTTAGGCGCTGGGTGACCGGTATGGATTTACTGACAGAATTAGACTGGGATATGGCCAAAAAATAACCACATTATTGCTGGTTAAATGCACTTGGTGTGACAGCTTGACCAACCACACTACTGAGGGTTAAATGCACTTGGTGACAGGCGCAGCTTGCCCCTGATGTAGTATATGGCCAAAAAATGAACAGACTATTGCTGGTTAAATGCACTTGGTGTGACAGCTTGACCAACCACACTACTGAGGGTTAAATGCACTTGGTGACGGGCGCAGCTTGCCCCTGATGTAGTATATGGCCAAAAAATAAACAAACTATTGCTGGTTAAATGCACTTGGTGTGACAGCTTCACCCTGATGTAGGCTTTAGCCAAAAAACAACCACACCATTGAGGGTTAAATGCACTTGGTGACAGGCGCAGCTTGCCCCTGATGTAGTATATGGCCAAAAAATGAACAGACTATTGCTGGTTAAATGCACTTGGTGTGACAGCTTGACCAACCACACTACTGAGGGTTAAATGCACTTGGTGACGGGCGCAGCTTGCCCCTGATGTAGTATATGGCCAAAAAATGAACAGACTATTGCTGGTTAAATGCACTTGGTGTGACAGCTTGACCAACCACACTACTGAGGGTTAAATGCACTTGGTGACGGGCGCAGCTTGCCCCTGATGTAGTATATGGCCAAAAAATAAACAGACTATTGCTGGTTAAATGCACTTGGTGTGACAGCTTCACCCTGATGTAGGCTTTAGCCAAAAAACAACCACACCATTGAGGGTTAAATGCACTTGGTGACAGGCGCAGCTTGCCCCTGATGTAGTATATGGCCAAAAAATAAACAGACTATTGCTGGTTAAATGCACTTGGTGTGACAGCTTCACCCTGATGTAGGCTTTAGCCAAAAAACAACCACACCATTGAGGGTTAAATGCACTTGGTCGCAGCTTGTGCTGGCGTACCACGAGACACAAAATGGCCGCCGATCACCCCAGAAAAAAGTGACTGACAAACGGTCTGGGCAGCCTAAAAACAGTGAGCAATTGAATTTCAGCAGCTCAATGATGCACAGCTGCAGATCGATCGATTAATCAAGTCCTTTGGAGGAGTTAATCTGCCTAATCTCGCCCTACTGTCGCAGCCGCAACCTCTCCCTACGCTAATCAGAGCAGAGTGCCGGGTGGCGCTATGTGACTCCAGCTTAAATAGAGGCTGGGTCACATGGTGCTCTGGCCAATCACAGCCATGCCAATAGTAGGCATGGCTGTGACGGCCTCTTGGGGCAAGTAGTATGACGCTTGTTGATTGGCTGCTTTGCAGCCTTTCAAAAAGCGCCAAGAAAGCATCACAAAAGCGCTAAGAAAGCGACGAACACCGAACCCGGACTTTTATGAAAATGTCCGGGTTCGGGTCCGTGTCACGGACACCCCAAAATTCGGTACGAACCCGAACTATACAGTTCGAGTTCGCTCATCCCTAGAGGAGAACAATAAGAAAAAAAAAATGTTTATTTACACCTCAGGTCAGACCACCAATCAGACCCCCAATGTTAATGAGACCCCAATAAGATCTCACATCAGACCTCAGCTCAGACCCCAATCTGAATGACCCCCAATCAGACCTCAGATAAGAGCCCAATGCCTCTCATCAGCCGCCAGTAGCCTTTCTTCAGCCCCCAGTGCCTCTCATCAGCCACCAGTGCCTCTCATCAGCCCCCAGTAGCCTCTCTTCAGCCCCCAGTGCCTCTCATCAGCCCCCAGCAGCCTTTCCAGCCCCCAGTGCCTCTCACCAGCCCCCAGCAGTGTTATTTGAGCCCCCAGTGCCTCTCACCAGCCCCCAGCAGTGTTATTTGAGCCCCCAATGCCGCTCACCAGCCCCCAGCAGTGATATTTCAGCCCCCATTTTTTTCACCAACCCACAGAAAATATATTTCATCCCCCATTTATTGTCACCAGCCACCAGAAGTGATATTTCAGCCCCATCAGCCTCAAATGGAATAAAATAAAATAAATCACTTACCTCTCCTGCTCCGGGCGCCGGCGCTCTTCACTGCCCTCACTCTGTATTCCTCCTCCTCATCTGCTGTGCTGTGAACACAGCGTGAGGTCACAGCACACCCTCACGCTGTGCGCAGCCTTCACAGCCGACAGCCGAGGACCAAGAAGTGGTCAGTACAGAGCCTTCAGCGCTTCCCGGTCCTCCAATACTAATGAAGCGCTTCCATAATGGAAGCGCTTCATTAGTATTCACCCCATAAGACACACTTTTGGGGGAAAAATGCGTCTTATGGGGAGACAAATATGGTATATTCTATTGTGAATACATTGCTCCACCTATCATCTATTTAAGAACAGTTTTTCTTGTTTTATATGTCATTTTATGTTGTCTCTTTACTTTACCTATTTCTATTAAAATCTAATACTTTAAAACATTAGTCCTTGTATGCGCTAAAAGAATGCCTAGCCTTTCAAGGAGTGTTTAACCTGTTTGGTGCTTGATATATGCTCAGTTTGCAGCCTGAGTGAAAGGTGAGTGTCATATTGAGTGACTGGTGATAGATTAACCCCTTGTAGCTGCACCATGTCAAATGCTGAGACGCTCGAACAAAGGACCAAATGACAAATGTCC